>NW_027140841.1:0-49808 GCF_036365525.1 Heterodontus francisci | reverse complement strand
ACTCACTATCACTCTCTGACACTCTCTGACACACTCAGACACTCACTATCACTCTCTGACACTCTCTGACACTCTCTGACACTCACTATCACTCTCTGACACTCTCTGACACTCTCAGACACTCACTATCACTCTCTGACACTCTCTGACACTCACTATCACTCTCTGACACTCTCTGACACACTCAGACACTCACTATCACTCTCTATCACTCTCTGACACTTTCTGACACTCACTATCACTCTCTGACACTCTCTGACACTCTCTGACACTCTCAGACACTCACTATCACTCTCTGACACTCTCTGACACTCTCAGACACTCACTATCACTCTCTGACACTCTCTGACACTCACTATCACTCTCTGACACTCTCTGACACACTCAGACACTCACTATCACTCTCTATCACTCTCTGACACTCTCTGACACTCACTATCACTCTCTATCACTCTCTGACACTCTCTGACACTCACTATCACTCTCTGACACTCTCTGACACTCTCTGACACTCTCAGACACTCACTATCACTCTCTGACACTCTCTGACACTCTCAGACACTCACTATCACTCTCTGACACTCTCTGACACTCACTATCACTCTCTGACACTCTCTGACACACTCAGACACTCACTATCACTCTCTATCACTCTCTGACACTCTCTGACACTCACTATCACTCTCTGACACTCTCAGACACTCTCAGACACTCTCAGACACTCACTATCACTCTCTGACACTCTCTGACACTCTCAGACACTCACTATCACTCTCTGACACTCTCTGACACACTCAGACACTCACTATCACTCTCTGACACTCTCTGACACTCTCTGACACTCACTATCACTCTCTGACACTCTCTGACACTCTCAGACACTCACTATCACTCTCTGACACTCTCTGACACTCACTATCACTCTCTGACACTCTCTGACACACTCAGACACTCACTATCACTCTCTATCACTCTCTGACACTTCTGACACTCACTATCACTCTCTGACACTCTCTGACACTCTCTGACACTCTCAGACACTCACTATCACTCTCTGACACTCTCTGACACACTCAGACACTCACTATCACTCTCTGACACTCTCTGACACTCTCTGACACTCACTATCACTCTCTGACACTCTCTGACACTCTCAGACACTCACTATCACTCTCTGACACTCTCTGACACTCACTATCACTCTCTGACACTCTCTGACACACTCAGACACTCACTATCACTCTCTATCACTCTCTGACACTCTCTGACACTCACTATCACTCTCTGACACTCTCTGACACTCTCAGACACTCACTATCACTCTCTGACACTCTCTGACACTCACTATCACTCTCTGACACTCTCTGACACACTCAGACACTCACTATCACTCTCTATCACTCTCTGACACTTTCTGACACTCACTATCACTCTCTGACACTCTCTGACACTCTCTGACACTCTCAGACACTCACTATCACTCTCTGACACTCTCTGACACACTCAGACACTCACTATCACTCTCTGACACTCTCTGACACTCTCTGACACTCACTATCACTCTCTGACACTCTCTGACACTCTCAGACACTCACTATCACTCTCTGACACTCTCTGACACTCACTATCACTCTCTGACACTCTCTGACACACTCAGACACTCACTATCACTCTCTATCACTCTCTGACACTCTCTGACACTCACTATCACTCTCTGACACTCTCTGACACTCTCTGACACTCTCAGACACTCACTATCACTCTCTGACACTCTCTGACACACTCAGACACTCACTATCACTCTCTGACACTCTCTGACACTCTCTGACACTCACTATCACTCTCTGACACTCTCTGACACTCTCAGACACTCACTATCACTCTCTGACACTCTCTGACACTCACTATCACTCTCTGACACTCTCTGACACACTCAGACACTCACTATCACTCTCTATCACTCTCTGACCCTCTCTGACACTCACTATCACTCTCTGACACTCTCAGACACTCTCAGACACTCTCAGACACTCACTATCACTCTCTGACACTCTCTGACACTCACTATCACTCTCTGACACTCTCTGACACACTCAGACACTCACTATCACTCTCTATCACTCTCTGACACTCTCTGACACTCACTATCACTCTCTGACACTCTCTGACACTCACTATCACTCTCTGACACTCTCTGACACACTCAGACACTCACTATCACTCTCTATCACTCTCTGACACTCTCTGACACTCACTATCACTCTCTGACACTCTCTGACACTCTCTGACACTCTCAGACACTCACTATCACTCTCTGACACTCTCTGACACACTCAGACACTCACTATCACTCTCTGACACTCTCTGACACTCTCTGACACTCACTATCACTCTCTGACACTCTCTGACACTCTCAGACACTCACTATCACTCTCTGACACTCTCTGACACTCACTATCACTCTCTGACACTCTCTGACACACTCAGACACTCACTATCACTCTCTATCACTCTCTGACCCTCTCTGACACTCACTATCACTCTCTGACACTCTCAGACACTCTCAGACACTCTCAGACACTCACTATCACTCTCTGACACTCTCTGACACTCACTATCACTCTCTGACACTCTCTGACACACTCAGACACTCACTATCACTCTCTATCACTCTCTGACACTCTCTGACACTCACTATCACTCTCTGACACTCTCAGACACTCTCAGACACTCTCAGACACTCACTATCACTCTCTGACACTCACTATCACTCTCTGACACTCTCTGACACTCTCTGACACACTGAGACACTCACGATTACTCTCTATCACTCTCTGACACTCTCTGACACTCACTATCACTCTCTGACACTCTCAGACACTCTCAGACACTCACTATCACTCTCTGACACTCTCTGACACTCACTATCACTCTCTGACACTCTCTGACACTCACTATCACTCTCTGACACTCTCTGACACACTCAGACACTCACTATCACTCTCTATCACTCTCTGACACTCTCTGACACTCACTATCACTCTCTGACACTCTCAGACACTCACTGTCACTCTCAGACACTCTCTGACACTCACTATCACTCTCTGACACTCTCTGACACTCACTATCACTCTCTGACACTCTCTGACACACTCAGACACTCACTATCACTCTCTATCACTCTCTGACACTCTCTGACACTCACTATCACTCTCTGACACTCTCTGACACACTCAGACACTCACTATCACTCTCTATCACTCTCTGACACTCTCTGACACTCACTATCACTCTCTGACACTCTCAGACACTCACTATCACTCTCTGACACTCTCTGACACTCACTATCACTCTCTGACACTCTCTGACACACTCATACACTCACTATCACTCTCTATCACTCTCTGACACTCTCTGACACTCACTATCACTCTCTGACACTCTCTGACACTCACTATCACTCTCTGACACTCTCAGACACTCACTGTCACTCTCAGACACTCTCTGACACTCACTATCACTCTCTGACACTCTCTGACACTCACTATCACTCTCTGACACTCTCTGACACACTCAGACACTCACTATCACTCTCTATCACTCTCTGACACTCTCTGACACTCACTATCACTCTCTGACACTCTCTGACACACTCAGACACTCACTATCACTCTCTATCACTCTCTGACACTCTCTGACACTCACTATCACTCTCTGACACTCTCAGACACTCACTATCACTCTCTGACACTCTCTGACACTCACTATCACTCTCTGACACTCTCTGACACACTCATACACTCACTATCACTCTCTATCACTCTCTGACACTCTCTGACACTCACTATCACTCTCTGACACTCTCAGACACTCTCAGACACTCTCAGACACTCACTATCACTCTCTGACACTCTCTGACACTCACTATCACTCTCTGACACTCTCTGACACTCACTATCACTCTCTGACACTCTCTGACACACTCAGACACTCACTATCACTCTCTATCACTCTCTGACACTCTCTGACACTCACTATCACTCTCTGACACTCTCTGACACACTCATACACTCACTATCACTCTCTATCACTCTCTGACACTCTCTGACACTCACTATCACTCTCTGACACTCTCAGACACTCTCAGACACTCTCAGACACTCACTATCACTCTCTGACACTCTCTGACACTCACTATCACTCTCTGACACTCTCTGACACTCACTATCACTCTCTGACACTCTCTGACACACTCAGACACTCACTATCACTCTCTATCACTCTCTGACACTCTCTGACACTCACTATCACTCTCTGACACTCTCAGACACTCTCAGACACTCTCAGACACTCACTATCACTCTCTGACACTCTCTGACACTCACTATCACTCTCTGACACTCTCTGACACTCACTATCACTCTCTGACACTCTCTGACACACTCAGACACTCACTATCACTCTCTATCACTCTCTGACACTCACTGACACTCACTATCACTCTCTGACACTCAGACACTCTCAGACACTCTCAGACACTCACTGTCACTCTCTGACACTCTCTGACACTCACTATCACTCTCTGACACTCTCTGACACTCACTATCACTCTCTGACACTCTCTGACACACTCAGACACTCACTATCACTCTCTATCACTCTCTGACACTCTCTGACACTCACTATCACTCTCTGACACTCTCAGACACTCTCAGACACTCTCAGACACTCACTATCACTCTCTGACACTCTCTGACACTCACTATCACTCTCTGACACTCTCTGACACTCTCTGACACTCACTATCACTCTCTGACACTCTCAGACACTCTCAGACACTCTCAGACACTCACTATCACTCTCTGACACTCTCTGACACTCACTATCACTCTCTGACACTCTCAGACACTCTCAGACACTCTCAGACACTCACTATCACTCTCTGACACTCTCTGACACTCACTATCACTCTCTGACACTCTCAGACACTCTCAGACACTCTCAGACACTCACTATCACTCTCTGACACTCTCTGACACTCACTATCACTCTCTGACACTCTCAGACACTCTCAGACACTCACTATCACTCTCTGACACTCTCTGACACTCTCAGACACTCTCAGACACTCACTATCACTCTCTGACACTCTCTGACACTCACTATCACTCTCTGACACTCTCAGACACTCTCAGACACTCTCAGACACTCTCTATCACTCTCTGACACTCTCTGACACTCACTATCACTCTCTGACACTCTCTGACACTCACTATCACTCTCTGACACTCTCAGACACTCTCAGACACTCTCTATCACTCTCTGACACTCTCTGACACTCACTATCACTCTCTGACACTCTCAGACACTCTCAGACACTCTCAGACACTCACTATCACTCTCTGACACTCTCTGACACTCACTATCACTCTCTGACACTCTCAGACACTCTCAGACACTCACTATCACTCTCTGACACTCTCTGACACTCTCAGACACTCACTATCACTCTCTGACACTCTCTGACACTCTCAGACACTCACTATCACTCTCTGACACTCTCTGACACACTCAGACACTCACTATCACTCTCTGACACTCTCTGACACTCTCTGACACTCACTATCACTCTCTATCACTCTCTGACACTCTCTGACACTCACTATCACTCTCTGACACTCTCTGACACTCTCAGACACTCACTATCACTCTCTGACACTCTGACAATTTCAGACACTCACTATCACTCTCTGACACTCTCTGACACACTCAGACACTCACTATCACTCTCTATCACTCTCTGACACTCTCTGACACTCACTATCACTCTCTGACACTCTCAGACACTCTCAGACACTCACTATCACTCTCTGACACTCTCTGACACTCTCAGACACTCTCAGACACTCTCTATCACTCTCTGACACTCTCTGACACTCACTATCACTCTCTGACACTCTCAGACACTCTCAGACACTGTCTGACACTCACTATCACTCTCTGACACTCTCAGACACTCTCAGACACTCTCAGACACTCACTATCACTCTCTGACACTCTCTGACACTCACTATCACTCTCTGACACTCTCTGACACTCACTATCACTCTCTGACACTCTCTGACACACTCAGACACTCACTATCACTCTCTATCACTCTCTGACACTCTCTGACACTCACTATCACTCTCTGACACTCTCTGACACTCTCTGACACTCACTATCACTCTCTGACACTCTCAGACACTCTGAGACACTCTCAGACACTCACTATCACTCTCTGACACTCTCTGACTCTCACTATCACTCTCTGACACTCTCTGACACTCACTATCACTCTCTGACACTCTCTGACACACTCAGACACTCACTATCACTCTCTATCACTCTCTGACACTCTCTGACACTCACTATCACTCTCTGACACTCAGACACTCTCAGACACTCTCAGACACTCACTGTCACTCTCTGACACTCTCTGACACTCACTATCACTCTCTGACACTCTCTGACACTCACTATCACTCTCTGACACACTCAGACACTCACTATCACTCTCTATCACTCTCTGACACTCTCTGACACTCACTATCACTCTCTGACACTCTCAGACACTCTCAGACACTCTCAGACACTCACTATCACTCTCTGACACTCTCTGACACTCTCTGACACTCACTATCACTCTCTGACACTCTCTGACACTCTCAGACACTCTCAGACACTCTCTATCACTCTCTGACACTCTCTGACACTCACTATCACTCTCTGACACTCCCAGACACTCTCAGACACTCTCAGACACTCACTATCACTCTCTGACACGCTCTGACACTCACTATCACTCTCTGACACGCTCTGACACTCTCAGACACTCACTATCACTCTCTGACACTCTCTGACACTCTCAGACACTCACTATCACTCTCTGACACTCTCTGACACTCTCTGACACTCACTATCACTCTCTGACACTCTCTGACACTCTCAGACACTCACTATCACTCTCTGACACTCTCTGACACACTCAGACACTCACTATCACTCTCTGACACTCTCTGACACTCTCTGACACTCTCTGACACTCACTATCACTCTCTATCACTCTCTGACACTCTCTGACACTCACTATCACTCTCTGACACTCTCTGACAATCTCTGACACTCTCAGACACTCACTATCACTCTCTGACACTCTCTGAGAATTTCAGACACTCACTATCACTCTCTGACACTCTCTGACACACTCAGACACTCACTATCACTCTCTATCACTCTCTGACACTCTCTGACACTCACTATCACTCTCTGACACTCTCTGACAATCTCTGACACTCTCAGACACTCACTATCACTCTCTGACACTCTCAGACACTCTCAGACACTCACTATCACTCTCTGACACTCTCTGACACTCTCAGACACTCTCAGACACTCACTATCACTCTCTGACACTCTCTGACACTCTCAGACACTCACTATCACTCTCTGACATTCTCTGACACTCTCAGACACTCACTATCACTCTCTGACACTCTCTGACACACTCAGAAAGCCACTTTCACTCTCTATCACTCTCTGACACTCTCTGACACTCACTATCACTCTCTGACACTCTCAGACACTCTCAGGCACTCACTATCACTCTCTGACACTCTCTGACACTCACTATCACTCTCTGACACTCACTATCACTCTCTGACACTCTCTGACACTATCTGACACTCACAATTACTCTCTGACACTCTCTGACACTCTCAGACACTCACAATGACTCTCTATCACTCTCTGACAATCTGTGACACTCTCAGACACTCACTATCACTCTCTGACACTCTCTGACACACTCAGACACGCACTATCAGACTCTATCACTCTCTGACACTCTCTGACACTCACTATCACTCTCTGACACTCTCAGACACTCTCAGACACTCACTATCACTCTCTGACACTCACTATCACTCTCTGACACTCTCTGACACTCACTATCACTCTCTGACACTCTCTGACACACTCAGACACTCACTATCACTCTCTATCACTCTCTGACACTCTCTGACACTCACTATCACTCTCTGACACTCTCAGACACTCTCAGACACTCTCAGACACTCACTATCACTCTCTGACACTCTCTGACACTCACTATCACTCTCTGACACTCTCTGACACACACTGTCACTCACTGACACTCTCTGACACACTCACACACACACTATCACTCTCTATCACTCTCTGACACTCTCTGACACTCACTATCACTCTCTGACACTCTCAGACACTCTCAGACACTCTCAGACACTCACTATCACTCTCTGACACTCTCTGACACTCTCAGACACTCACTATCACTCTCTGACTCTCTCTGACACTCACTATCACTCTCTGACACTCTCAGACACTCTCAGACACTCACTATCACTCTCTATCACTCTCTGACACTCTCTGACACTCACTATCACTCTCTGACACTCTCTGACACTCACTATCACTCTCTGACACTCTCTGACACTCACTATCACTCTCTGACACTCTCTGACACTCACTATCACTCTCTGACACTCTCAGACACTCTCAGACACTCACTATCACTCTCTATCACTCTCTGACACTCTCTGACACTCACTATCACTCTCTGACACTCTCTGACACTCACTATCACTCTCTGACACTCTCTGACACTCACTATCACTCTCTGACACTCTCAGACACTCTCAGACACTCACTATCACTCTCTATCACTCTCTGACACTCTCTGACACTCACTATCACTCTCTGACACTCTCTGACACTCACTATCACTCTCTGACACTCTCAGACACTCTCAGACACTCACTATCACTCTCTATCACTCTCTGACACTCTCTGACACTCACTATCACTCTCTGACACTCTCTGACACTCACTATCACTCTCTGACACTCTCAGACACTCTCAGACACTCACTATCACTCTCTATCACTCTCAGACACTCTCAGACACTCACTATCACTCTCTATCACTCTCTGACACTCTCTGACACTCACTATCACTCTCTGACACTCTCAGACACTCTCAGACACTCACTATCACTCTCTATCACTCTCTGACACTCTCTGACACTCACTATCACTCTCTGACACTCTCTGACACTCACTATCACTCTCTGACACTCTCAGACACTCTCAGACACTCACTATCACTCTCTATCACTCTCTGACACTCTCTGACACTCACTATCACTCTCTGACACTCTCAGACACTCTCAGACACTCTCAGACACTCACTATCACTCTCTGACACTCTCAGACACTCACTATCACTCTCTGACACTCTCTGACACTCTCAGACACTCACTATCACTCTCTGACACTCTCTGACACTCACTATCATTCTCTGACACTCTCTGACACACTCAGACACTCACTATCACTCTCTGACACTCTCTGACACTCTCTGACACTCACTATCACTCTCTATCACTCTCTGACACTCTCTGACACTCACTATCACTCTCTGACACTCTCTGACACTCTCAGACACTCACTATCACTCTCTGACACTCTCTGACACACTCAGACCCTCACTATCACTCTCTGACACTCTCTGACACTCTCTGACACTCACTATCACTCTCTATCACTCTCTGACACTCTCTGACACTCACTATCACTCTCTGACACTCTCTGACAATCTCTGACACTCTCAGACACTCACTATCACTCTCTGACACTCTCTGACACACTCAGACACTCACTATCACTCTCTGACACTCTCTGACACACTCAGACTCTCACTATCACTCTCTATCACTCTCTGACACTCTCTGACACTCACTATCACTCTCTGACACTCTCAGACACACTCAGACACTCACTATCACTCTCTATCACTCTCTGACACTCTCTGACACTCACTATCACTCTCTGACACTCTCAGACACTCTCAGACACTCACTATCACTCTCTGACACTCTCTGACACTCACTATCACTCTCTGACACTCTCAGAAACTCTCAGACACTCACTATCACTCTCTGACACTCTCTGACACTCTCAGACACTCACTATCACTCTCTGACACTCTCTGACAATCTCAGACACTCACTATCACTCTCTGACACTCTCTGACACACTCAGAAAGCCACTATCACTCTCTATCACTCTCTGACACTCTCTGACACTCACTATCACTCTCTGACACTCTCAGACACTCACTATCACTCTCTGACACTCACTATCACTCTCTGACACTCACTATCACTCTCTGACACTCTCTGACACTATCTGACACTCACAATTACTCTCTGACACTCTCTGACACTCTCAGACACTCACTATGACTCTCTATCTCTCTCTGACAATCTGTGACACTCTCAGACACTCACTATCACTCCCTATCACTCTCTGACACTCTCTGACACTCACTATCACTCTCTGACACTCTCAGACACTCCCAGACACTCACTATCACTCTCTGACACTCTCTGACACTCACTATCACTCTCTGACACTCTCTGACACACTCAGACACTCACTATCACTCTCTATCACTCTCTGACACTCTCTGACACGCACTATCACTCTCTGACACTCTCAGACACTCTCAGACACTCTCAGACACTCACTATCACACTATGACACTCTCAGACACTTTCAGACACTCACTATCACTCTCTGACAATCTCTGACACTCACTATCACTCACTGACACTCTCTGACACACTCAGACACTCACTATCACTCTCTATCACTCTCTGACACTCTCTGACACTCACTATCACTCTCTGACACTCTCTGACACTCTCTGACACTCACTATCACTCTCTGACACTCTCAGACACTCTCAGACACTCACTATCACTCTCTGACACTCTCTGACACTCACTATCACTCTCTGACACTCTCAGACACTCTCAGACACTCACTATCACTCTCTGACACTCTCTGACACTCACTATCACTCTCTGACACTCTCAGACACTCTCAGACACTCACTATCACTCTCTGACACTCTCAGACACTCACTATCACTCTCTATCACTCTCTGACACTCTCAGACACTCACTATCACTCTCTGACACTCTCTGACACTCACTATCACTCTCTGACACTCTCTGACACTCTCTGACACTCTCTGACACTCTCAGACACTCTCAGACACTCACTATCACTCTCTGACACTCTCTGACACACTCAGACACTCACTATCACTCTCTATCACTCTCTGACAATCTCAGACACTCACTATGACTCTCTATCACTCTCTGACAATCTGTGACACTCTCAGACACTCACTATCACTCTCTGACACTCTCTGACACACTCAGACACTCACTATCACTCTCTATCACTCTCTGACACTCTCTGACACTCACTATCACTCTCTGACACTCTCAGACACTCTCAGACACTCACTATCACTCTCTGACACTCTCTGACACTCACTATCACTCTCTGACACTCTCTGACACACTCAGACACTCACTATCACTCTCTATCACTCTCTGACACTCTCTGACACGCACTATCACTCTCTGACACTCTCAGACACTCTCAGACACTCTCAAACACTCACTATCACTCTCTGACACTCTCAGACACTCTCAGACACTCACTATCACTCTCTGACAATCTCTGACACTCACTATCACTCACTGACACTCTCTGACACACTCAGACACTCACTATCACTCTCTATCACTCTCTGACACTCTCTGACACTCACTATCACTCTCTGACACTCTCAGACACTCTCAGACACTCACTATCACTCTCTGACACTCTCTGACACTCACTATGACTCTCTGACACTCTCAGACACTCTCAGACACTCACTATCACTCTCTGACAGTCTCTGACACTCTCAGACACTCACTATCACTCTCTATCACTCTCTGACACTCTCAGACACTCACTATCACTCTCTATCACTCTCTGACACTCTCTGACACTCACTATCACTCTCTGACACTCTCAGACACTCTCAGACACTCACTATCACTCTCTGACACTCTCTGACACTCACTATCACTCTCTGACACTCACTATCACTCTCTGACACTCTCTGACACTCTCAGACACTCACTATCACTCTCTGACACTCTCTGACACACTCAGACACTCACTATCACTCTCTATCACTCTCTGACACTCTCTGACACTCACTATCACTCTCTGACACTCTCAGACACTCTCAGACACTCACTATCACTCTCCATCACTCTCTGACTCTCACTATCACTCTCTGACACTCACTATCACTCTCTGACACTCACTATCACTCTCTATCACTCTCTGACACTCTGTGACACTCACTATCACTCTCTGACACTCTCAGACACTCTCAGACACTCACTATCACTCTCTGACACTCTCTGACACTCACTATCACTCTCTGACACTCACTATCACGCTGTGACACTCTCAGACACTCTCAGACACTCACTATCGCTCTCTGACACTCTCTGACACTCTCTGACACTCACTATCACTCTCTGACACTCACTATCACTCTCTGACACTCTCAGACACTCTCAGACACTCACCATCACTCTCTGGCACTCTCTGACACTCTCTGACACTCACTATCACTCTCTGACACTCTCTGACACTCACTATCACTCTCTGACACTCTCAGACACTCTCAGACACTCACTATCACTCTCTATCACTCTCTGACACTCTCTGACACTCACTATCACTCTCTGACACTCTCTGACACTCTCTGACACTCACTATCACTCTCTGACACTCTCTGACACTCTCAGACACTCACTATCACTCTCTGACACTCTCTGACACTCACTATCACTCTCTGACACTCTCTGACACACTCAGACACTCATTATCACTCTCTATCACTCTCTGACACTCTCAGACACTCACTATCACTCTCTGACACTCTCTGACACTCACTATCACTCTCTGACACTCTCTGACACACTCAGACACTCACTATCACTCTTTATCACTCTCTGACACTCACTATCACTCTCTGACACTCTCAGACACTCTCAGACACTCTCAGACACTCACTGTCACTCTCTGACACTCTCTGACACTCACTATCACTCTCTGACACTCTCTGACACTCACTATCACTCTCTGACACTCTCAGACACTCTCAGACACTCACTATCACTCTCTGACACTCACTATCACTCTCTGACACTCTCAGACACTCTCAGACACTCACTATCACTCTCTATCACTCTCTGACACTCTCTGACACTCACTATCACTCTCTGACACTCTCTGACACTCTCTGACACTCACTATCACTCTCTGACACTCTCTGACACTCTCAGACACTCACTATCACTCTCTGACACTCTCTGACACTCACTATCACTCTCTGACACTCTCTGACACACTCAGACACTCATTATCACTCTCTATCACTCTCTGACACTCTCTGACACTCACTATCACTCTCTGACACTCTCTGACACTCTCTGACACACTCAGACACTCATTATCACTCTCTATCACTCTCTGACACTCTCTGACACTCACTATCACTCTCTGACACTCTCTGACACTCACTATCACTCTCTGACACTCTCTGACACACTCAGACACTCATTATCACTCTCTATCACTCTCTGACGCTCTCTGACACTCTCTGACACTCACTATCACTCTCTGACACTCTCTGACACTCTCTGACACACTCAGACACTCATTATCACTCTCTATCACTCTCTGACACTCTCTGACACTCACTATCACTCTCTGACACTCTCTGACACTCACTATCACTCTCTGACACTCTCTGACACACTCAGACACTCATTATCACTCTCTATCACTCTCTGACGCTCTCTGACACTCACTATCACTCTCTGACACTCTCAGACACTCTCAGACACTCACTATCACTCTCTGACACTCACTATCACTCTCTGACACTCTCTGACACTCTCTGACACTCACTATCACTCTCTGACACTCTCAGACACTCTCAGACACTCACTATCACTCTCTGACACTCTCTGACACTCTCTGACACTCACTATCACTCTCTGACACTCTCAGACACTCTCAGACACTCACTATCACTCTCTGACACTCACTATCACTCTCTGACACTCTCAGACACTCTCAGACACTCACTATCACTCTCTATCACTCTCTGACACTCTCTGACACTCACTATCACTCTCTGACACTCTCTGACACTCTCTGACACTCACTATCACTCTCTGACACTCTCTGACACTCTCAGACACTCACTATCACTCTCTGACACTCTCTGACACTCACTATCACTCTCTGACACTCTCTGACACACTCAGACACTCATTATCACTCTCTATCACTCTCTGACACTCTCTGACACTCACTATCACTCTCTGACACTCTCTGACACTCTCTGACACACTCAGACACTCATTATCACTCTCTATCACTCTCTGACACTCTCTGACACTCACTATCACTCTCTGACACTCTCTGACACTCACTATCACTCTCAGACACTCACTATCACTCTCTGACACTCTCTGACACACTCAGAAAGCCACTATCACTCTCTATCACTCTCTGACACTCTCTGACACTCACTATCACTCTCTGACACTCTCAGACACTCTCAGACACTCACTATCACTCTCTGACACTCTCTGACACTCACTATCACTCTCTGACACTCACTATCACTCTCTGACACTCTCTGACACTATCTGACACTCACAATTACTCTCTGACACTCTCTGACACTCTCAGACACTCACTATGACTCTCTATCACTCTCTGACAATCTGTGACACTCTCAGACACTCACTATCACTCTCTGACACTCTCTGACACACTCAGACACTCACTATCACTCTCTATCACTCTCTGACACTCTCTGACACTCACTATCACTCTCTGACACTCTCAGACACTCTCAGACACTCACTATCACTCTCTGACACTCTCTGACACTCACTATCACTCTCTGACACTCTCTGACACACTCAGACACTCACTATCACTCTCTATCACTCTCTGACACTCTCTGACACGCACTATCACTCTCTGAAACTCTCAGACACTCTCAGACACTCTCAAACACTCACTATCACTCTCTGACACTCTCAGACACTCTCAGACACTCACTATCACTCTCTGACAATCTCTGACACTCACTATCACTCACTGACACTCTCTGACACACTCAGACACTCACTATCACTCTCTATCACTCTCTGACACTCTCTGACACTCACTATCACTCTCTGACACTCTCAGACACTCTCAGACACTCACTATCACTCTCTGACACTCTCTGACACTCACTATGACTCTCTGACACTCTCAGACACTCTCAGACACTCACTATCACTCTCTGACAGTCTCTGACACTCTCAGACACTCACTATCACTCTCTATCACTCTCTGACACTCTCAGACACTCACTATCACTCTCTATCACTCTCTGACACTCTCTGACACTCACTATCACTCTCTGACACTCTCAGACACTCTCAGACACTCACTATCACTCTCTGACACTCTCTGACACTCACTATCACTCTCTGACACTCACTATCACTCTCTGACACTCTCTGACACTCTCAGACACTCACTATCACTCTCTGACACTCTCTGACACACTCAGACACTCACTATCACTCTCTATCACTCTCTGACACTCTCTGACACTCACTATCACTCTCTGACACTCTCAGACACTCTCAGACACTCACTATCACTCTCCATCACTCTCTGACTCTCACTATCACTCTCTGACACTCACTATCACTCTCTGACACTCACTATCACTCTCTATCACTCTCTGACACTCTGTGACACTCACTATCACTCTCTGACACTCTCAGACACTCTCAGACACTCACTATCACTCTCTGACACTCTCTGACACTCACTATCACTCTCTGACACTCACTATCACGCTGTGACACTCTCAGACACTCTCAGACACTCACTATCGCTCTCTGACACTCTCTGACACTCTCTGACACTCACTATCACTCTCTGACACTCACTATCACTCTCTGACACTCTCAGACACTCTCAGACACTCACCATCACTCTCTGGCACTCTCTGACACTCTCTGACACTCACTATCACTCTCTGACACTCTCTGACACTCACTATCACTCTCTGACACTCTCAGACACTCTCAGACACTCACTATCACTCTCTATCACTCTCTGACACTCTCTGACACTCACTATCACTCTCTGACACTCTCTGACACTCTCTGACACTCACTATCACTCTCTGACACTCTCTGACACTCTCAGACACTCACTATCACTCTCTGACACTCTCTGACACTCACTATCACTCTCTGACACTCTCTGACACACTCAGACACTCATTATCACTCTCTATCACTCTCTGACACTCTCAGACACTCACTATCACTCTCTGACACTCTCTGACACTCACTATCACTCTCTGACACTCACTGACACACTCAGACACTCACTATCACTCTTTATCACTCTCTGACACTCACTATCACTCTCTGACACTCTCAGACACTCTCAGACACTCTCAGACACTCACTGTCACTCTCTGACACTCTCTGACACTCACTATCACTCTCTGACACTCTCTGACACTCACTATCACTCTCTGACACTCTCAGACACTCTCAGACACTCACTATCACTCTCTGACACTCACTATCACTCTCTGACACTCTCAGACACTCTCAGACACTCACTATCACTCTCTATCACTCTCTGACACTCTCTGACACTCACTATCACTCTCTGACACTCTCTGACACTCTCTGACACTCACTATCACTCTCTGACACTCTCAGACACTCTCAGACACTCACTATCACTCTCTATCACTCTCTGACACTCTCTGACACTCACTATCACTCTCTGACACTCTCTGACACTCTCTGACACTCACTATCACTCTCTGACACTCTCTGACACTCTCAGACACTCACTATCACTCTCTGACACTCTCTGACACTCACTATCACTCTCTGACACTCTCTGACACACTCAGACACTCATTATCACTCTCTATCACTCTCTGACACTCTCTGACACTCACTATCACTCTCTGACACTCTCTGACACTCTCTGACACACTCAGACACTCATTATCACTCTCTATCACTCTCTGACACTCTCTGACACTCACTATCACTCTCTGACACTCTCTGACACTCACTATCACTCTCTGACACTCTCTGACACACTCAGACACTCATTATCACTCTCTATCACTCTCTGACGCTCTCTGACACTCTCTGACACTCACTATCACTCTCTGACACTCTCTGACACTCTCTGACACACTCAGACACTCATTATCACTCTCTATCACTCTCTGACACTCTCTGACACTCACTATCACTCTCTGACACTCTCTGACACTCACTATCACTCTCTGACACTCTCTGACACACTCAGACACTCATTATCACTCTCTATCACTCTCTGACGCTCTCTGACACTCACTATCACTCTCTGACACTCTCAGACACTCTCAGACACTCACTATCACTCTCTGACACTCACTATCACTCTCTGACACTCTCTGACACTCTCTGACACTCACTATCACTCTCTGACACTCTCAGACACTCTCAGACACTCACTATCACTCTCTGACACTCTCTGACACTCTCTGACACTCACTATCACTCTCTGACACTCTCAGACACTCTCAGACACTCACTATCACTCTCTGACACTCACTATCACTCTCTGACACTCTCAGACACTCTCAGACACTCACTATCACTCTCTATCACTCTCTGACACTCTCTGACACTCACTATCACTCTCTGACACTCTCTGACACTCTCTGACACTCACTATCACTCTCTGACACTCTCTGACACTCTCAGACACTCACTATCACTCTCTGACACTCTCTGACACTCACTATCACTCTCTGACACTCTCTGACACACTCAGACACTCATTATCACTCTCTATCACTCTCTGACACTCTCTGACACTCACTATCACTCTCTGACACTCTCTGACACTCTCTGACACACTCAGACACTCATTATCACTCTCTATCACTCTCTGACACTCTCTGACACTCACTATCACTCTCTGACACTCTCTGACACTCACTATCACTCTCAGACACTCACTATCACTCTCTGACACTCTCTGACACTCACTATCACTCTCTGACACTCTCTGACACTCACTATCACTCTCTGACACTCTCTGACACACTCAGACACTCACTATCACTCTTTATCACTCTCTGACACTCACTATCACTCTCTGACACTCTCAGACACTCTCAGACACTCTCAGACACTCACTGTCACTCTCTGACACTCTCTGACACTCACTATCACTCTCTGACACTCTCTGACACTCACTATCACTCTCTGACACTCTCTGACACACTCAGACACTCACTATCACTCTCTATCACTCTCTGACACTCTCTGACACTCACTATCACTCTCTGACACTCTCAGACACTCTCAGACACTCACTATCACTCTCTGACACTCACTATCACTCTCTGACACTCTCTGACACTCTCTGACACTCACTATCACTCTCTGACACTCTCAGACACTCTCAGACACTCACTATCACTCTCTGACACTCACTATCACTCTCTGACACTCTCAGACACTCTCAGACACTCACTATCACTCTCTATCACTCTCTGACACTCTCTGACACTCACTATCACTCTCTGACACTCTCTGACACTCTCTGACACTCACTATCACTCTCTGACACTCTCTGACACTCTCAGACACTCACTATCACTCTCTGACACTCTCTGACACTCACTATCACTCTCTGACACTCTCTGACACACTCAGACACTCATTATCACTCTCTATCACTCTCTGACACTCTCTGACACTCACTATCACTCTCTGACACTCTCTGACACTCTCTGACACACTCAGACACTCATTATCACTCTCTATCACTCTCTGACACTCTCTGACACTCACTATCACTCTCTGACACTCTCTGACACTCACTATCACTCTCAGACACTCACTATCACTCTCTGACACTCTCTGACACTCACTATCACTCTCTGACACTCTCTGACACTCACTATCACTCTCTGACACTCTCTGACACACTCAGACACTCACTATCACTCTTTATCACTCTCTGACACTCACTATCACTCTCTGACACTCTCAGACACTCTCAGACACTCTCAGACACTCACTGTCACTCTCTGACACTCTCTGACACTCACTATCACTCTCTGACACTCTCTGACACTCACTATCACTCTCTGAACCTCTCTGACACACTCAGACACTCACTATCACTCTCTATCACTCTCTGACACTCTCTGACACTCACTATCACTCTCTGACACTCTCAGACACTCTCAGACACTCACTATCACTCTCTGACACTCTCTGACACTCACTATCACTCTCTGACACTCTCTGACACTCTCTGACACTCACTATCACTCTCTGACACTCTCTGACACTCTCAGACACTCACTATCACTCTCTGACACTCTCAGACACTCACTATCACTCTCTGACACTCTCTGACACTCACTATCACTCTCTGACACTCTCTGACACACTCAGACACTCATTATCACTCTCTGACACTCTCTGACACACTCAGACACTCTCTATCACTCTCTGACACTCTCTGACACTCACTATCACTCTCTGACACACTCAGACACTCATTATCACTCTCTATCACTCTCTGACACTCTCTGACACTCACTATCACTCTCTGACACTCTCAGACACTCTCAGACACTCTCAGACACTCACTATCACTCTCTGACACTCTCTGACACTCACTATCACTCTCTGACACTCTCTGACACTCACTATCACTCTCTGACACTCTCTGACACAGCAGACACTCACTATCACTCTCTGACACTCTCTGACACTCTCAGACACTCACTATCACTCTCTGACACTCTCTGACACTCTCAGACACTCACTATCACTCTCTGACACTCTCTGACACACTCAGAAAGCCACTATCACTCTCTATCACTCTCTGACACTCTCTGACACTCACTATCACTCTCTGACACTCTCAGACACTCACTATCACTCTCTGACTCTCACTATCACTCTCTGACACTCACTATCACTCTCTGACACTCTCTGACACTATCTGACACTCACAATTACTCTCTGACACTCTCTGACACTCTCAGACACTCACTATGACTCTCTATCACTCTCTGACAATCTGTGACACTCTCAGACACTCACTATCACTCTCTGACACTCTCTGACACGCTCAGACACTCACTATCACTCTCTATCACTCTCTGACACTCTCTGACACTCACTATCACTCTCTGACACTCTCAGACACTCCCAGACACTCACTATCACTCTCTGACACTCTCTGACACTCACTATCACTCTCTGACACTCTCTGACACACTCAGACACTCACTATCACTCTCTATCACTCTCTGACACTCTCTGACACGCACTATCACTCTCTGACACTCTCAGACACTCTCAGACACTCTCAGACACTCACTATCACACTATGACACTCTCAGACACTTTCAGACACTCACTATCACTCTCTGACAATCTCTGACACTCACTATCACTCACTGACACTCTCTGACACACTCAGACACTCACTATCACTCTCTATCACTCTCTGACACTCTCTGACACTCACTATCACTCTCTGACACTCTCAGACACTCTCAGACACTCACTATCACTCTCTGACACTCTCTGACACTCACTATCACTCTCTGACACTCTCAGACACTCTCAGACACTCACTATCACTCTCTGACACTCTCTGACACTCACTATCACTCTCTGACACTCTCAGACACTCACTATCACTCTCTGACACTCTCTGACACTCTCAGACACTCACTATCACTCTCTATCACTCTCTGACACTCTGAGACACTCACTATCACTCTCTGACACTCTCTGACACTCACTATCACTCTCTGACACTCTCAGACACTCTCAGACACTCACTATCACTCTCTGACACTCTCTGACACACTCAGAAAGCCACTATCACTCTCTATCACTCTCTGACACTCTCTGACACTCACTATCACTCTCTGACACTCTCAGACACTCACTATCACTCTCTGACACTCACTATCACTCTCTGACACTCACTATCACTCTCTGACACTCTCTGACACTATCTGACACTCACAATTACTCTCTGACACTCTCTGACACTCTCAGACACTCACTATGACTCTCTATCACTCTCTGACAATCTGTGACACTCTCAGACACTCACTATCACTCTCTGACACTCTCTGACACGCTCAGACACTCACTATCACTCTCTATCACTCTCTGACACTCTCTGACACTCACTATCACTCTCTGACACTCTCAGACACTCCCAGACACTCACTATCACTCTCTGACACTCTCTGACACTCACTATCCCTCTCTGACACTCTCTGACACTCTCAGACACTCACTATCACTCTCTATCACTCTCTGACACTCTCTGACACGCACTATCACTCTCTGACACTCTCAGACACTCTCAGACACTCTCAGACACTCACTATCACACTATGACACTCTCAGACACTTTCAGACACTCACTATCACTCTCTGACAATCTCTGACACTCACTATCACTCACTGACACTCTCTGACACACTCAGACACTCACTATCACTCTCTATCACTCTCTGACACTCTCTGACACTCACTATCACTCTCTGACACTCTCAGACACTCTCAGACACTCACTATCACTCTCTGACACTCTCTGACACTCACTATCACTCTCTGACACTCTCAGACACTCTCAGACACTCACTATCACTCTCTGACACTCTCTGACACTCACTATCACTCTCTGACACTCTCAGACACTCTCAGACACTCACTATCACTCTCTGACACTCTCTGACACTCTCAGACACTCACTATCACTCTCTATCACTCTCTGACACTCTCAGACACTCACTATCACTCTCTGACACTCTCTGACACTCACTATCACTCTCTGACACTCTCAGACACTCTCAGACACTCACTATCACTCTCTGACACTCTCTGACACACTCAGACACTCTCTATCACTCTCTATCACTCTCTGACACTCTCTGACACTCACTATCACTCTCTGACACTCTCAGACACTCTCAGACACTCACTATCACTCTCTGACACTCTCTGACACTCACTATCACTCTCTGACACTCACTATCACTCTCTGACACTCTCTGACACTCTCAGACACTCACTATCACCCTCTGACACTCTCTGACACACTCAGACACTCACTATCACTCTCTATCACTCTCTGACACTCTCTGACACTCACTATCACTCTCTGACACTCTCAGAAACTCTCTGACACTCACTATCACTCTCTGACACTCACTATCACTCACTATCACTCTCTGACACTCTCTGACACTCTCAGACACTCACTATCACTCTCTGACACTCTCTGACTCTCTCAGACACTCACTATCACTCTCTGACACTCTCTGACACACTCAGAAAGCCACTATCACTCTCTATCACTCTCTGACACTCTCTGACACTCACTATCACTCTCTGACACTCTCAGACACTCTCAGACACTCACTATCACTCTCTGACACTCTCTGACACTCACTATCACTCTCTGACACTCACTATCACTCTCTGACACTCTCTGACACTATCTGACACTCACAATTACTCTCTGACACTCTCTGACACTCTCAGACACTCACTATGACTCTCTATCACTCTCTGACAATCTGTGACACTCTCAGACACTCACAATCACTCTCTGACACTCTCTGACACACTCAGACACTCACTATCACTCTCTATCACTCTCTGACACTCTCTGACACTCACTATCACTCTCTGACACTCTCAGACACTCTCAGACACTCACTATCACTCTCTGACACTCTCTGACACTCACTATCACTCTCTGACACTCTCTGACACACTCAGACACTCACTATCTCTCTCTATCACTCTCTGACACTCTCTGACACGCACTATCACTCTCTGACACTCTCAGACACTCTCAGACACTCTCAAACACACACTATCACTCTCTGACACTCTCAGACACTCTCAGACACTCACTATCACTATCTGACAATCTCTGACACTCACTATCACTCACTGACACTCTCTGACACACTCAGACACTCACTATCACTCTCTATCACTCTCTATCACTCTCTGACACTCTCTGACACTCACTATCACTCTCTGACACTCTCAGACACTCTCAGACACTCACTATCACTCTCTGACACTCTCTGACACTCACTATCACTCTCTGACACTCTCAGACACTCTCAGACACTCACTATCACTCTCTGACAGTCTCTGACACTCTCAGACACTCACTATCACTCTCTATCACTCTCTGACACTCTCAGACACTCACTATCACTCTCTATCACTCTCTGACACTCTCTGACACTCACTATCACTCTCTGACACTCTCAGACACTCTCAGACACTCACTATCACTCTCTATCACTCTCTGACACTCTCTGACACTCACTATCACTCTCTGACACTCTCAGACACTCTCAGACACTCACTATCACTCTCTGACACTCTCTGACACTCACTATCACTCTCTGACACTCACTATCACTCTCTGACACTCTCAGACACTCTCAGACACTCACTATCACTCTCTGACACTCTCTGACACACTCAGACACTCACTATCACTCTCTATCACTCTCAGACACTCTCTGACACTCTCTGACACTCACTATCACTCTCTGACACTCTCAGACACTCTCAGACACTCACTATCACTCTCTGACACTCTCTGACTCTCACTATCACTCTCTGACACTCACTATCGCTCTCTGACACTCACTATCACTCTCTATCACTCTCTGACGCTCTCTGACACTCACTATCACTCTCTGACACTCTCAGACACTCTCAGACACTCACTATCACTCTCTGACACTCTCTGACACTCACTATCACTCTCTGACACTCACTATCACGCTGTGACACTCTCAGACACTCTCAGACACTCACTATCACTCTCTGACACTCTCTGACACTCTCTGACACTCACTATCACTCTCTGACACTCACTATCACTCTCTGACACTCTCTGACACTATCTGACACTCACAATTACTCTCTGACACTCTCTGACACTCTCAGACACTCACTATGACTCTCTATCACTCTCTGACAATCTGTGACACTCTCAGACACTCACTATCACTCTCTGACACTCTCAGACACTCTCAGACACTCACTATCACTCTCTATCACTCTCTGACAGTCTCTGACACACACTATCACTCTCTGACATTCTCAGACACTCTCAGACACTCACTATCACTCTCTGACACTCTCTGACACTCACTATCACTCTCTGACACTCTCTGACACACTCAGACACTCACTATCACTCTCTATCACTCTCTGACACTCTCTGACACGCACTATCACTCTCTGACACTCTCAGACACTCTCAGACACTCTCAGACACTCACTATCACTCTCTGACACTCTCAGACACTCTCAGACACTCACTATCACTCTCTGACAATCTCTGACACTCACTATCACTCTCTGACACTCTCTGACACTCTCAGACACTCACTATCACTCTCTGACACTCTCTGACACTCACTATCACTCTCTGACACTCTCTGACACACTCAGACACTCATTATCACTCTCTATCACTCTCTGACACTCTCTGACACTCACTATCACTCTCTGACACTCTCTGACACTCTCTGACACACTCAGACACTCATTATCACTCTCTATCACTCTCTGACACTCTCTGACACTCACTATCACTCTCTGACACTCTCTGACACTCTCAGACACTCTCAGACACTCACTAACACTCTCTGACACTCTCTGACACTCACTATCACTCTCTGACACTCTCTGACACTCACTATCACTCTCTGACACTCTCTGACACACTCAGACACTCACTATCACTCTTTATCACTCTCTGACACTCTCTGACACTCACTATCACTCTCTGACACTCTCTGACACACTCAGACACTCACTATCACTCTCTATCACTCTCTGACACTCTCTGACACTCACTATCACTCTCTGACACTCTCAGACACTCTCAGACACTCACTATCACTCTCTGACACTCTCTGACACTCACTATCACTCTCTGACACTCTGACACTCTCTGACACTCACTATCACTCTCTGACACTCTCTGACACTCTCAGACACTCACTATCACTCTCTGACACTCTCAGACACTCACTATCACTCTCTGACACACTCAGACACTCATTATCACTCTCTATCACTCTCTGACACTCTCTGACACTCACTATCACTCTCTGACACTCTCTGACACTCACTATCACTCTCTGACACTCTCTGACACACTCAGACACTCATTATCACTCTCTATCACTCTCTGACACTCTCTGAAACTCACTATCACTCTCTGACACTCTCAGACACTCACTATCACTCTCTGACACTCTCTGACACTCACTATCACTCTCTGACACACTCAGACACTCATTATCACTCTCTATCACTCTCTGACACTCTCTGACACTCACTATCACTCTCTGACACTCTCAGACACTCTCAGACACTCTCAGACACTCACGATCACTCTCTGACACTCTCTGACACTCACTATCACTCTCTGACACTCTCTGACACTCACTATCACTCTCTGACACTCTCTGACACACTCAGACACTCACTATCACTCTCTATCACTCTCTGACACTCTCTGACACTCACTATCACTCTCTGACACTCTCAGACACTCACTATCACTCTCTGACACTCTCTGACACTCACTATCACTCTCTGACACTCTCTGACACACTCAGACACTCATTATCACTCTCTATCACTCTCTGACACTCTCTGACACTCACTATCACTCTCTGACACTCTCAGACACTCTCAGACACTCTCAGACACTCACTATCACTCTCTGACACTCTCTGACACTCTCTGACACTCACTATCACTCTCTGACACTCTCTGACACTCTCTGACACTCACTATCACTCTCTGACACTCTCAGACACTCTCAGACACTCTCAGACACTCACTATCACTCTCTGACACTCTCTGACACTCTCTGACACTCACTATCACTCTCTGACACTCTCAGACACTCTCAGACACTCTCAGACACTCACTATCACTCTCTGACACTCTCTGACACTCACTATCACTCTCTGACACTCTCTGACACTCACTATCACTCTCTGACACTCTCTGACACACTCAGACACTCACTATCACTCTCTATCACTCTCTGACACTCTCTGACACTCACTATCACTCTCTGACACTCTCTGACACTCTCAGACACTCTCAGACACTCACTGTCACTCTCTGACACTCTCTGACACTCACTATCACTCTCTGACACTCTCTGACACTCACTATCACTCTCTGACACTCTCTGACACACTCAGACACTCACTATCACTCTCTATCACTCTCTGACACTCTCTGACACTCACTATCACTCTCTGACACTCTCTGACACTCTCAGACACTCTCAGACACTCACTATCACTCTCTGACACTCTCTGACACTCACTATCACTCTCTGACACACTCAGACACTCACTATCACTCTCTATCACTCTCTGACACTCTCTGACACTCACTATCACTCTCTGACACTCTCAGACACTCTCAGACACTCTCAGACACTCACTGTCACTCTCTGACACTCTCTGACACTCACTATCACTCTCTGACACTCTCTGACACTCACTATCACTCTCTGACACTCTCTGACACACTCAGACACTCACTATCACTCTCTATCACTCTCTGACACTCTCTGACACTCACTATCACTCTCAGACACTCTCAGACACTCACTATCACTCTCTGACACTCTCTGACACTCACTATCACTCTCTGACAATCTCAGACACTCTCAGACACTCTCAGACACTCTCAGACACTCACTATCACTCTCTGACACTCTCAGACACTCTCAGACACTCTCAGACACTCACTGTCACTCTCTGACACTCTCTGACACTCACTATCACTCTCTGACACTCTCTGACACTCACTATCACTCTCTGACACTCTCTGACACACTCAGACACTCACTATCACTCTCTATCACTCTCTGACACTCTCTGACACTCACTATCACTCTCTGACACTCTCAGACACTCTCAGACACTCACTATCACTCTCTGACACTCTCTGACACTCACTATCACTCTCTGACAATCTCAGACACTCTCAGACACTCACTATCACTCTCTGACACTCTCTGACACTCTCAGACACTCACTATCACTCTCTGACACTCTCTGACACTCTCAGACACTCACTATCACTCTCTGACACTCTCTGACACTCTCTGACACTCACTATCACTCTCTGACACTCTCTGACACTCTCAGACACACACTATCACTCTCTGACACTCTCTGACACTCTCTGACACTCACTATCACTCTCTGACACTCTCTGACACACTCAGACTCTCACTATCACTCTCTATCACTCTCTGACACTCTCTGACACTCACTATCACTCTCTGACACTCTCTGACACTCTCAGCCACTCACTATCACTCTCTGACACTCTCAGACACTCACTATCACTCTCTGACACTCTCTGACACTCACTATCACTCTCTGACACTCTCTGACACACTCAGACACTCACTATCACTCTCTATCACTCTCTGACACTCTCTGACACTCACTATCACTCTCTGACACTCTCAGACACTCTCAGACACTCTCAGACACTCACTATCACTCTCTGACACTCTCTGACACTCACTATCACTCTCTGACACTCTCTGGCACTCACTATCACTCTCTGACACTCTCTGACACACTCAGACACTCACTATCACTCTCTATCACTCTCTGACACTCACTATCACTCTCTGACACTCTCAGACACTCTCAGACACTCTCAGACACTCACTGTCACTCTCTGACACTCTCTGACACTCACTATCACTCTCTGACACTCTCTGACACACACTATCACTCTCTGACACTCTCTGACACACTCAGACACTCACTATCACTCTCTATCACTCTCTGACACTCTCTGACACTCACTATCACTCTCTGACACTCTCAGACACTCTCAGACACTCTCAGACACTCACTATCACTCTCTGACACTCTCTGACACTCACTATCACTCTCTGACACTCTCTGACACTCTCAGACACTCACTATCACTCTCTGACACTCTCTGACACACTCAGACTCTCACTATCACTCTCTGACACTCTCTGACACTCTCTGACACTCACTATCACTCTCTGACACTCTCTGACACTCTCAGACACTCACTATCACTCTCTGACACTCTCTGACACTCACTATCACTCTCTGACACTCTCTGAAACTCACTATCACTCTCTGATACTCTCTGACACTCTCAGACACTCACTATCACTCTCTGACACTCTCTGACACTCTCAGACACTCTCTAACACTCTCTGACACTCTCTGACACTCACTATCACTCTCTGACACTCTCTGACACTCACTATCACTCTCTGACACACTCAGACACTCACTATCACTCTCTGACACTCTCTGACACTCTCTGACACTCACTATCACTCTCTGACACTCTCAGACACTCACTATCACTCTCTGACACTCTCTGACACTCACTATCACTCTCTGACACTCTCTGACACACTCAGACACTCACTATCACTCTCTATCACTCTCTGACACCCTCTGACACTCACTATCACTCTCTGACACTCTCTGACACTCTCAGCCACTCACTATCACTCTCTGACACTCTCAGACACTCACTATCACTCTCTGACACTCTCTGACACTCACTATCAGTCTCTGACACTCTCTGACACTCTCAGACACTCACTATCACTCTCTGACACTCTCTGACACTCACTATCACTCTCTGACACTCTCAGACACTCTCAGACACTCTCAGACACTCACTATCATCTCTGACACTCTCTGACACTCACTATCACTCTCTGACACACTCAGACACTCACTATCACTCTCTATCACTCTCTGACACTCTCTGACACTCACTATCACTCTCTGACACTCTCAGACACTCTCAGACACTCTCAGACACTCACTGTCACTCTCTGACACTCTCTGACACTCACTATCACTCTCTGACACTCTCTGACACTCACTATCACTCTCTGACATTCTCTGACACACTCAGCCACTCACTATCACTCTCTATCACTCTCTGACACTCTCTGACACTCACTATCACTCTCTGACACTCTCAGACACTCTCAGACACTCTCAGACACTCACTATCACTCTCTGACACTCTCTGACACTCACTATCACTCTCTGACACTCTCAGACACTCTCAGACACTCACTATCACTCTCTGACACTCTCAGACACTCAGTATCACTCTCTGACACTCTCTGACACTCTCAGACACTCTCTGACACTCACTATCACTCTCTGACACTCTCTGACACTCTCAGACACTCACTATCACTCTCTGACACTCTCTGACACTTACTATCACTCTCTGACACTCTCTGACACACTCAGACACTCACTATCACTCTCTATCACTCTCTGACACTCTCTGACACTCACTATCACTCTCTGACACTCTCTGACACTCTCAGACACTCACTATCACTCTCTGACACTCTCTGACACTCACTATCACTCTCTGACACTCTCTGACACTCACTATCACTCTCTGACACTCTCTGACACACTCAGACACTCACTATCACTCTCTATCACTCTCTGACACTCTCTGACACTCACTATCACTCTCTGACACTCTCTGACACTCTCAGACACTCTCAGACACTCACTGTCACTCTCTGACACTCTCTGACACTCACTATCACTCTCTGACACTCTCTGACACTCACTATCACTCTCTGACACTCTCTGACACACTCAGACACTCACTATCACTCTCTATCACTCTCTGACACACTCAGACACTCACTATCACTCTCTGACACTCACTATCACTCTTGCACTCTCTGACACTCTCAGACACTCACTATCACTCTCTGACACTCTCTGACACTCACTATCACTCTCTGACACTCTCTGACACTCTCAGACACTCACTATCACTCTCTGACACTCTCTGACACTCTCAGACACTCTCAGACACTCACTGTCACTCTCTGACACTCTCTGACACTCACTATCACTCTCTGACACTCTCTGACACTCACTATCACTCTCTGACACTCTCTGACACACTCAGACACTCACTATCACTCTCTATCACTCTCTGACACACTCAGACACTCACTATCACTCTCTGACACTCACTATCACTCTTGCACTCTCTGACACTCTCAGACACTCACTATCACTCTCTGACACTCTCTGACACTCACTATCACTCTCTGACACTCTCTGACACTCTCAGACACTCACTATCACTCTCTGACACTCTCTGACACTCTCAGACACTCACTATCACTCTCTGACACTCTCTGACACTCTCAGACACTCACTATCACTCTCTGACACTCTCTGACACACTCAGACACTCACTATCACTCTCTGACACTCTCTGACACTCTCTGACACTCACTATCACTCTCTGACACTCTCTGACACTCTCAGACACTCACTATCACTCTCTGACACTCTCTGACACTCACTATCACTCTCTAACACTCTTTGACACTCTCAGACACTCACTATCACTCTCTGACACTCTCTGACACTCACTATCACTCTCTGACACTCTCTGACACACTCAGACACTCACTATCACTCTCTATCACTCTCTGACACTCTCTGACACTCACTATCACTCTCTGACACTCTCAGACACTCTCAGACACTCACTATCACTCTCTGACACTCTCTGACACTCACTATCACTCTCTGACACTCTCTGACACTCACTATCACTCTCTGACACTCTCTGACACACTCAGACACTCACTATCACTCTCTATCACTCTCTGACACTCTCTGACACTCACTATCACTCTCTGACACTCTCAGACACTCTCAGACACTCACTATCACTCTCTGACACTCTCTGACACTCACTATCACTCTCTGACACTCTCTGACACTCACTATCACTCTCTGACACTCTCTGACACACTCAGACACTCACTATCACTCTCTATCACTCTCTGACACTCTCTGACACTCACTATCACTCTCTGACACTCTCAGACACTCTCAGACACTCACTATCACTGTCTGACACTCACTATCACTCTCTGACACTCTCAGACACTCTCAGACACTCTCAGACACTCACTATCACTCTCTGACACTCTCAGACACTCTCAGACACTCTCAGACACTCTCTGACACTCACTATCACTCTCTGACACTCTCTGACACTCACTATCACTCTCTGACACTCTCTGACACACTCAGACACTCACTATCACTCTCTGACACTCTCTGACACACTCAGACACTCTCTGACACTCTCTGACACTCACTATCACTCTCTGACACTCTCTGACACTCTCTGACACTCACTATCACTCTCTGACACTCGCTGACACTCACTATCACTCTCTGACACTCTCTGACAAACTCAGACACTCACTATCACTCTCTATCACTCTCTGACACTCTCTGACACTCACTATCACTCTCTGACACTCTCAGACACTCTCAGACACTCTCAGACACTCACTATCACTCTCTGACACTCTCTGACACTCACTATCACTCTCTGACACTCTCTGACACTCTCTGACACTCACTATCACTCTCTGACACTCTCAGACACTCTCAGACACTCACTATCACTCTCTGACACTCTCTGACAGTCTCTATCACTCTCTGACACTCTCTGACACACTCAGACACTCACTATCACTCTCTATCACTCTCTGACACTCTCTGACACTCACTATCACTCTCTGACACTCTCTGACACTCTCTGACACTCACTATCACTCTCTGACACTCTCTGACACTCTCTGACACTCACTATCACTCTCTATCTCTCTCTGACATTCTCTGACACTCACTATCACTCTCTGACACTCTCTGACACTCTCTGACACTCACTATCACTCTCTGACACTCTCAGACACTCTCAGACACTCACTATCACTCTCTGACACTCTCTGACAGTCACTATCACTCTCTGACACTCTCTGACACTCTCTGACACTCACTATCACTCTCTGACACTCTCTGACACTCACTATCACTCTCTATCTCTCTCTGACATTCTCTGACACTCACTATCACTCTCTGACACTCTCAGACACTCTCAGACACTCTCAGACACTCACTATCACTCTCTGACACTCTCTGACACACTCAGACACTCACTATCACTCTCTATCACTCTCTGACACTCTCTGACACTCACTATCACTCTCTGACAATCTCTGACACACTCAGACACTCACTATCACTCTCTGACACTCTCTGACACTCTCTGACACTCACTATCACTCTCTGACACTCTCTGACACTCTCAGACACTCACTATCACTCTCTGACACTCTCTGACAGTCACTATCACTCTCTGACACTCTCTGACACACTCAGAAACACACTATAAGTCTCTATCACTCTCTGACACTCTCTGACACTCACTATCACTCTCTGACACTCTCTGACACTCACTATCACTCTCTGACACTCTCTGACACTCTCTGACACTCACTATCACTCTCTGACACTCTCAGACACTCTCAGACACTCACAGACACTCACTATCACTCTCTGACACTCTCTGACACTCACTATCACTCTCTGACACTCTCAGACACTCTCAGACACTCACTATCACTCTCTGACACTCTCTGACACTCTCAGACACTCACTATCACTCTCTGACACTCTCTGACACTCTCAGACACTCACTATCACTCTCTGACACTCTCTGAGACTCTCTGACACTCACTATCACTCTCTGACACTCTCTGACACTCTCTGACACTCACTATCACTCTCTGACACTCTCTGACACTCTCTGACACTCACTATCACTCTCTGACACTCTCAGACACTCTCAGACACTCACTATCACTCTCTGACACTCTCTGACACTCACTATCACTCTCTGACACTCTCTGACACACTCAGACACTCACTATCACTCTCTATCACTCTCTGACACTCTCTGACACTCACTATCACTCTCTGACACTCTCAGACACTCTCAGACACTCTCAGACACTCACTATCACTCTCTGACACTCTCAGACACTCTCAGACACTCACTATCGCTCTCTGACACTCACTATCACTCTCTGACACACTCAGACACTCACTATCACTCTCTGACACTCTCAGGCACTCTCAGACACTCACTTTCACTCTCTGACACTCTCTGACACTCACTATCACTCTCTGATACTCTCTGACACACTCAGACACTCACTATCACTCTCTATCACTCTCTGACACTCTCTGACACTCACTATCACTCTCTGACACTCTCAGACACTCTCAGACACTCACTATCACTCTCTGACACTCTCTGACACTCACTATCACTCTCTGACACTCTCAGACACTCTCAGACACTCACTATCACTCTCTGACACTCTCTGACACTCTCTGACACTCACTATCACTCTCTGACACTCTCTGACACTTTCAGACACTCACTATCACTCTCTGACACACTCTGACACACTCAGACACTCACTATCGCTCTCTAACACTCTCTGACACACTCAGACACTCACTATCACTCTCTATCACTCTCTGACACTCTCTGACACTCACTATCACTCTCTGACACTCACTATCACTCTCTGACACTCTCTGACACTTACTATCACTCTCTAACACTCTCTGACACACTCAGACACTCACTATCACTCTCTGACACTCTCTGACACTCTCTGACACTCACTATCACTCTCTGACACTCTCTGACACACTCAGACACTCACTATCACTCTCTGACACTCTCTGACACTCTCTGACACTCACTATCACTCTCTAACACTCTCTGACACACTCAGACACTCACTATCACTCTCTATCACTCTCTGACACTCTCTGACACTCACTATCACTCTCTGACACTCACTATCACTCTCTGACACTCTCAGACACTCTCAGACACTCACTATCACTCTCAGACACTCTCTGACACACTCAGACACTCACTATCACTCTCTGACACTATCTGACACTCTCTGACACTCACTATCACTCTCTATCACTCTCTGACACTCTCTGACACTCACTATCACTCTCTGACACTCACTATCACTCTCTGACACTATCTGACACTCTCTGACACTCACTATCACTCTCTATCACTCTCTGACACTCTCTGACACTCACTATCACTCTATGACACTCTCAGACACTCTCAGACACTCACTATCTCTCTCTGACACTCTCTGACACTCACTATCACTCTCTGACACTCTCTGACACACTCAGACACTCACTATCACTCTCTATCACTCTCTGACACTCTCTGACACTCACTATCACTCTCTGACACTCTCAGACACTCTCAGACACTCACTACCACTCTCTGACACTCTCAGACACTCTCAGACACTCACTATCACTCTCTGACACTCTCTGACACTCACTATCACTCTCTGACACTCCCTGACACACTCATACACTCACTATCACTCTCTGTCACTCTCTGACACTCTCTGACACTCACTATCACTCTCTGACACTCTCAGACACTCTCAGACACTCACTATCACTCTCTGACACTCTCTGACACTCACTATCACTCTCTGACACTCTCAGAAACTCTCAGACACTCACTATCACTCTCTGACACTCTCAGACACTCACTATCATTCTCTGACACTCTCTGACACTCTCAGACACTCACTATCACTCTCTGTTACTCTCTGACACTCTCTGACACTCACTATCACTCTCTGACACTCTCAGACACTCTCAGACACTCACTATCACTCTCTGACACTCACTATCACTCTCTGACACTCACTATCACTCTCTGACACTCTCTGACACTCACTATCACTCTCTGACACTCTCTGACACACTCAGACACTCATTATCACTCTCTGACACTCTCTGACACTCACTATCACTCTCTGACACTGTCAGACACTCTCAGACACCCACTATCACTCTCTGACTCTCACTATCACTCTTTGACACTCTCTGACACTCTCTGACACTCACTATCACTCTCTGACACTCTCAGACTCTCTCAGACACTCACTATCACACTCTGACACTCACTATCACTCTCTGACACTCTCAGACACTCTCAGACACTCACTATCACTCTCTATCACTCTCTGACACTCTCTGACACTCACTATCACTCTCTGACACTCTCTGACACTCTCTGACACTCACTATCACTCTCTGACACTCTCAGACACTCTCAGACACTCTCAGACTCTCTCTATCACTCTCTATCACTCTCTGACACTCTCTGACACTCACTATCACTCTCTGACACTCTCTGACAGTCTCTGACACTCACTATCACTCTCTGACACTCTCTGACACTCTCAGACACTCACTATCACTCTCTATCACTCTCTGACACTCCCAGACACTCACTATCACTCTCTGACATTCTCTGACACTCACTATCACTCTCTGTCACTCTCTGACACTCTCTGACACTCACTATCACTCTCTGACACTCTCAGACACTCTCAGACACTCACTATCACTCTCTGACACTCTCAGACACTCTCAGACACTCACTATCACTCTCTGACACTCTCTGACACTCACTATCACTCTCTGACACTCTCAGACACTCTCAGACACTCACTATCACTCTCTGACACTCTCTGACACTCACTATCACTCTCTGACACTCTCTGACACACTCAGACACTCACTATCACTCTCAGACACTCTCTGACACTCTCTGACACTCACTATCACTCTCTGACACTCTCTGACACACTCAGACACTCACTATCACTCTCTGACACTCTCTGACACTCTCTGACACTCACTATCACTCTCTAACACTCTCTGACACACTCAGACACTCACTATCACTCTCTATCACTCTCTGACACTCTCTGACACTCACTATCACTCTCTGACACTCACTATCACTCTCTGACACTCTCAGACACTCTCAGACACTCACTATCACTCTCTGACACTCTCTGACACACTCAGACACTCACTATCACTCTCTGACACTATCTGACACTCTCTGACACTCACTATCACTCTCTATCACTCTCTGACACTCTCTGACACTCACTATCACTCTCTGACACTCTCAGACACTCTCAGACACTCACTATCTCTCTCTGACACTCTCTGACACTCACTATCACTCTCTGACACTCTCTGACACACTCAGACACTCACTATCACTCTCTATCACTCTCTGACACTCTCTGACACTCACTATCACTCTCTGACACTCTCAGACACTCTCAGACACTCACTACCACTCTCTGACACTCTCAGACACTCTCAGACACTCACTATCACTCTCTGACACTCTCTGACACTCACTATCACTCTCTGACACTCCCTGACACACTCATACACTCACTATCACTCTCTGTCACTCTCTGACACTCTCTGACACTCACTATCACTCTCTGACACTCTCAGACACTCTCAGACACTCACTATCACTCTCTGACACTCTCTGACACTCACTATCACTCTCTGACACTCTCAGAAACTCTCAGACACTCACTATCACTCTCTGACACTCTCAGACACTCACTATCATTCTCTGACACTCTCTGACACTCTCAGACACTCACTATCACTCTCTGACACTCTCTGACACTCTCTGACACTCACTATCACTCTCTGACACTCTCAGACACTCTCAGACACTCACTATCACTCTCTGACACTCACTATCACTCTCTGACACTCACTATCACTCTCTGACACTCTCTGACACTCACTATCACTCTCTGACACTCTCTGACACACTCAGACACTCATTATCACTCTCTGACACTCTCTGACACTCACTATCACTCTCTGACACTGTCAGACACTCTCAGACACCCACTATCACTCTCTGACACTCACTATCACTCTTTGACACTCTCTGACACTCTCTGACACTCACTATCACTCTCTGACACTCTCAGACACTCTCAGACACTCACTATCACACTCTGACACTCACTATCACTCTCTGACACTCTCAGACACTCTCAGACACTCACTATCACTCTCTATCACTCTCTGACACTCTCTGACACTCACTATCACTCTCTGACACTCTCTGACACTCTCTGACACTCACTATCACTCTCTGACACTCTCAGACACTCTCAGACACTCTCAGACACTCTCAGACACTCACTATCACTCTCTGACACTCACTATCACTCTCTGACACTCTCTGACACACTCAGACACTCACTATCACTCTCTATCACTCTCTGACACTCTCTGACACTCACTATCACTCTCTGACACACTCAGACACTCATTATCACTCTCTATCACTCTCTGACACTCTCTGACACTCACTATCACTCTCTGACACTCTCAGACACTCTCAGACACTCTCAGACACTCTCAGACACTCAGTATCACTCTCTGACACTCTCTGACACTCACTATTACTCTCTGACACTCTCTGACACTCACTATCACTCTCTGACACTCTCTGACACACTCAGACACTCACTATCACTCTCTATCACTCTCTGACACTCTCTGACACTCACTATCACTCTCTCACACTCTCAGACACTCTCAGACACTCTCAGACACTCACTGTCACTCTCTGACACTCTCTGACACTCACTATCACTCTCTGACACTCTCTGACACTCACTATCACTCTCTGACACTCTCTGACACACTCAGACACTCACTATCGCTCTCTATCACTCTCTGACACTCTCTGACACTCACTATCACTCTCTGACACTCTCTGACACTCTCTGACACTCACTATCACTCTCTGACACTCTCTGACACACTCAGACACTCACTATCACTCTCTATCACTCTCTGACACTCTCTGACACTCACTATCACTCTCTGACACTCTCTGACACTCTCTGACACTCACTATCACTCTCTGACACTCTCTGACACACTCAGACACTCACTATCACTCTCTATCACTCTCTGACACTCTCTGACACTCACTATCACTCTCTGACACTCTCTGACACTCTCAGCCACTCACTATCACTCTCTGACACTCTCAGACACTCACTATCACTCTCTGACACTCTCTGACACTCACTATCACTCTCTGACACTCTCTGACACACTCAGACACTCACTATCACTCTCTATCACTCTCTGACACTCTCTGACACTCACTATCACTCTCTGACACTCTCTGACACTCTCAGCCACTCACTATCACTCTCTGACACTCTCAGAAACTCACTATCACTCTCTGACACTCTCTGACACTCACTATCACTCTCTGACACTCTCTGACACACTCAGACACTCACTATCACTCTCTATCACTCTCTGACACTCACTATCACTCTCTGACACTCTCAGACACTCTCAGACACTCTCAGACACTCACTGTCACTCTCTGACACTCTCTGACACTCACTATCACTCTCTGACACTCTCTGACACTCACTATCACTCTCTGACACTCTCTGACACACTCAGACACTCACTATCACTCTCTATCACTCTCTGACACTCTCTGACACTCACTATCACTCTCTGACACTCTCAGACACTCTCAGACACTCTCAGACACTCACTGTCACTCTCTGACACTCTCTGACACTCACTATCACTCTCTGACACTCTCTGACACTCACTATCACTCTCTGACACTCTCTGACACACTCAGACACTCACTATCACTCTCTATCACTCTCTGACACTCTCTGACACTCACTATCACTCTCTGACACTCTCAGACACTCTCAGACACTCACTATCACTCTCTGACACTCTCTGACACTCACTATCACTCTCTGACACTCTCAGACACTCTCAGACACTCACTATCACTCTCTGACACTCTCTGACACTCTCAGACACTCACTATCACTCTCTGAAACTCACTATCACTCTCTGAAACTCTCAGACACTCTCAGACACTCACTATCACTCTCTGACACTCTCTGACACTCTCAGACACTCACTATCACTCTCAGACACTCACTATCACTCTCTGAAACTCACTATCACTCTCTGACACTCTCAGACACTCTCAGACACTCACTATCACTCTCTGACACTCTCAGACACTCTCAGACACTCACTATCACTCTCTGACACTCTCTGACACACTCAGACACTCACTATCACTCTCTGACACTCACTATCACTCTCTGACACTCTCAGACACTCTCAGACACTCACTATCACTCTCTGACACTCTCTGACACACTCAGACACTCACTATCACTCTCTGACACTCTCTGACACTCTCTGACACTCACTATCACTCTCTGACACTCTCTGACACTCTCAGACACTCACTATCACTCTCTGACACTCTCTGACACTCTCTGACACTCACTATCACTCTCTGACACTCTCTGACACACTCAGACACTCACTATCACTCTCTATCACTCTCTGACACTCTCTGACACTCACTATCACTCTCTGACACTCTCTGACACTCTCAGCCACTCACTATCACTCTCTGACACTCTCAGACACTCACTATCACTCTCTGACACTCTCTGACACTCACTATCACTCTCTGACACTCTCTGACACACTCAGACACTCACTATCACTCTCTATCACTCTCTGACACTCTCTGACACTCACTATCACTCTCTGACACTCTCTGACACTCTCAGCCACTCACTATCACTCTCTGACACTCTCTGACACTCACTATCACTCTCTGACACTCTCTGACACACTCAGACACTCACTATCACTCTCTATCACTCTCTGACACTCTCTGACACTCACTATCACTCTCTGACACTCTCTGACACTCTCAGCCACTCACTATCACTCTCTGACACTCTCAGACTCTCACTATCACTCTCTGACACTCTCTGACACTCACTATCATTCTCTGACACTCTCTGACACACTCAGACACTCACTATCACTCTCTATCACTCTCTGACACTCTCTGACACTCACTATCACTCTCTGACACTCTCTGACACTCTCAGCCACTCACTATCACTCTCTGACAATCTCAGACACTCACTATCACTCTCTGACACTCTCTGACACTCACTATCACTCTCTGACACTCTCTGACACACTCAGACACTCACTATCACTCTCTATCACTCTCTGACACTCTCTGACACTCACTATCACTCTCTGACACTCTCAGACACTCTCAGACACTCTCAGACACTCACTATCACTCTCTGACACTCTCTGACACTCACTATCACTCTCTGACACTCTCTGACACTCACTATCACTCTCTGACACTCTCTGACACACTCAGACACTCACTATCACTCTCTATCACTCTCTGACACTCTCTGACACTCACTATCACTCTCTGACACTCTCAGACACTCTCAGACACTCTCAGACACTCACTGTCACTCTCTGACACTCTCTGACACTCACTATCATTCTCTGACACTCTCTGACACACTCAGACACTCACTATCACTCTCTGACACTCACTATCACTCTCTGACACTCTCTGACACTCACTATCACTCTCTGACACTCTCTGACACACTCAGACACTCATTATCACTCTCTGACACTCTCTGACACTCACTATCACTCTCTGACACTGTCAGACACTCTCAGACGCCCACTATCACTCTCTGACACTCACTATCACTCTTTGACACTCTCTGACACTCTCTGACACTCACTATCACTCTCTGACACTCTCAGACACTCTCAGACACTCACTATCACACTCTGACACTCACTATCACTCTCTGACACTCTCAGACACTCTCAGACACTCACTATCACTCTCTATCACTCTCTGACACTCTCTGACACTCACTATCACTCTCTGACACTCTCTGACACTCTCTGACACTCACTATCACTCTCTGACACTCTCAGACACTCTCAGACACTCTCAGACACTCTCAGACACTCACTATCACTCTCTGACACTCACTATCACTCTCTGACACTCTCTGACACACTCAGACACTCACTATCACTCTCTATCACTCTCTGACACTCTCTGACACTCACTATCACTCTCTGACACACTCAGACACTCATTATCACTCTCTATCACTCTCTGACACTCTCTGACACTCACTATCACTGTCTGACACTCTCAGACACTCTCAGACACTCTCAGACACTCTCAGACACTCAGTATCACTCTCTGACACTCTCTGACACTCACTATTACTCTCTGACACTCTCTGACACTCACTATCACTCTCTGACACTCTCTGACACACTCAGACACTCACTATCACTCTCTATCACTCTCTGACACTCTCTGACACTCACTATCACTCTCTCACACTCTCAGACACTCTCAGACACTCTCAGACACTCACTGTCACTCTCTGACACTCTCTGACACTCACTATCACTCTCTGACACTCTCTGACACTCACTATCACTCTCTGACACTCTCTGACACACTCAGACACTCACTATCGCTCTCTATCACTCTCTGACACTCTCTGACACTCACTATCACTCTCTGACACTCTCAGACACTCTCAGACACTCACTATCACTCTCTGACACTCTCTGACACTCACTATCACTCTCTGACACTCTCAGACACTCTCAGACACTCACTATCACTCTCTGACACTCTCTGACACTCTCAGACACTCACTATCACTCTCTGACACTCTCTGACACACTCAGACACTCACTATCACTCTCTGACACTCTCTGACACTCTCTGACACTCACTATCACTCTCTGACACTCTCTGACACTCTCAGACACTCACTATCACTCTCTGACACTCTCTGACACTCTCTGACACTCACTATCACTCTCTGACACTCTCTGACACACTCAGACACTCACTATCACTCTCTGACACTCTCTGACACTCACTATCACTCTCTGACACTCTCTGACACTCTCAGCCACTCACTATCACTCTCTGACACTCTCAGACACTCACTATCACTCTCTGACACTCTCTGACACTCACTATCACTCTCTGACACTCTCTGACACACTCAGACACTCACTATCACTCTCTATCACTCTCTGACACTCTCTGACACTCACTATCACTCTCTGACACTCTCTGACACTCTCAGCCACTCACTATCACTCTCTGACACTCTCAGAAACTCACTATCACTCTCTGACACTCTCTGACACTCACTATCACTCTCTGACACTCTCTGACACACTCAGACACTCACTATCACTCTCTATCACTCTCTGACACTCACTATCACTCTCTGACACTCTCAGACACTCTCAGACACTCTCAGACACTCACTGTCACTCTCTGACACTCTCTGACACTCACTATCACTCTCTGACACTCTCTGACACTCACTATCACTCTCTGACACTCTCTGACACACTCAGACACTCACTATCACTCTCTATCACTCTCTGACACTCTCTGACACTCACTATCACTCTCTGACACTCTCAGACACTCTCAGACACTCTCAGACACTCACTGTCACTCTCTGACACTCTCTGACACTCACTATCACTCTCTGACACTCTCTGACACTCACTATCACTCTCTGACACTCTTTGACACACTCAGACACTCACTATCACTCTCTATCACTCTCTGACACTCTCTGACACTCACTATCACTCTCTGACACTCTCAGACACTCTCAGACACTCTCAGACACTCACTGTCACTCTCTGACACTCTCTGACACTCACTATCACTCTCTGACACTCTCTGACACTCACTATCACTCTCTGACACTCTTTGACACACTCAGACACTCACTATCACTCTCTATCACTCTCTGACACTCTCTGACACTCACTATCACTCTCTGACACTCTCAGACACTCTCAGACACTCACTATCACTCTCTGACACTCTCTGACACTCACTATCACTCTCTGACACTCTCAGACACTCTCAGACACTCACTATCACTCTCTGACACTCTCTGACACTCTCAGACACTCACTATCACTCTCTGAAACTCACTATCACTCTCTGACACTCTCAGACACTCTCAGACACTCACTATCACTCTCTGACACTCTCAGACACTCTCAGACACTCACTATCACTCTCTGACACTCTCTGACACACTCAGACACTCACTATCACTCTCTGACACTCACTATCACTCTCTGACACTCTCAGACACTCTCAGACACTCACTATCACTCTCTGACACTCTCTGACACACTCAGACACTCACTATCACTCTCTGACACTCTCTGACACTCTCTGACACTCACTATCACTCTCTGACACTCTCTGACACTCTCAGACACTCACTATCACTCTCTGACACTCTCTGACACTCTCTGACACTCACTATCACTCTCTGACACTCTCTGACACACTCAGACACTCACTATCACTCTCTATCACTCTCTGACACTCTCTGACACTCACTATCACTCTCTGACACTCTCTGACACTCTCAGCCACTCACTATCACTCTCTGACACTCTCAGACACTCACTATCACTCTCTGACACTCTCTGACACTCACTATCACTCTCTGACACTCTCTGACACACTCAGACACTCACTATCACTCTCTATCACTCTCTGACACTCTCTGACACTCACTATCACTCTCTGACACTCTCTGACACTCTCAGCCACTCACTATCACTCTCTGACACTCTCTGACACTCACTATCACTCTCTGACACTCTCTGACACACTCAGACACTCACTATCACTCTCTATCACTCTCTGACACTCTCTGACACTCACTATCACTCTCTGACACTCTCTGACACTCTCAGCCACTCACTATCACTCTCTGACACTCTCAGACTCTCACTATCACTCTCTGACACTCTCTGACACTCACTATCACTCTCTGACACTCTCTGACACACTCAGACACTCACTATCACTCTCTATCACTCTCTGACACTCTCTGACACTCACTATCACTCTCTGACACTCTCTGACACTCTCAGCCACTCACTATCACTCTCTGACAATCTCAGACACTCACTATCACTCTCTGACACTCTCTGACACTCACTATCACTCTCTGACACTCTCTGACACACTCAGACACTCACTATCACTCTCTATCACTCTCTGACACTCTCTGACACTCACTATCACTCTCTGACACTCTCAGACACTCTCAGACACTCTCAGACACTCACTATCACTCTCTGACACTCTCTGACACTCACTATCACTCTCTGACACTCTCTGACACACTCAGACACTCACTATCACTCTCTATCACTCTCTGACACTCTCTGACACTCACTATCACTCTCTGACACTCTCAGACACTCTCAGACACTCTCAGACACTCACTGTCACTCTCTGACACTCTCTGACACTCACTATCATTCTCTGACACTCTCTGACACACTCAGACACTCACTATCACTCTCTATCACTCTCTGACACTCACTATCACTCTCTGACACTCTCTGACACTCACTATCACTCTCTGACACTCACTATCACTCTCTGACACTCTCTGACACTCTCTGACACTCTCTGACACTCACTATCACTCTCTGACACTCTCTGACACACTCAGACACTCACTATCACTCTCTATCACTCTCTGACACTCTCTGACACTCACTATCACTCTCTGACACTCTCTGACACTCTCAGACACTCACTATCACTCTCTGAAACTCTCTGACACTCTCAGACACTCACTATCACTCTCTGACACTCTCTGACACACTCAGACACTCACTATCACTCTCTGACACTCTCTGTCACTCTCTGACACTCTCTGACACTCACTATCACTCTCTGACACTCTCTGACACTCACTATCACTCTCTGACACTCTCTGACACACTCAGACACTCACTATCGCTCTCTATCACTCTCTGACACTCTCTGACACTCACTATCACTCTCTGATACTCTCGGACACTCTCAGACACTCACTATCACTCTCTGACACTCTCTGACACTCACTATCACTCTCTGACACTCTCTGACACTCTCAGACACTCACTATCACTCTCTGACACTCTCTGACACACTCAGACACTCACTATCACTCTCTGACACTCTCTGTCACTCTCTGACACTCTCTGACACTCACTATCACTCTCTGACACTCTCTGACACTCACTATCACTCTCTGACACTCTCTGACACACTCAGACACTCACTATCGCTCTCTATCACTCTCTGACACTCTCTGACACTCACTATCACTCTCTGATACTCTCGGACACTCTCAGACACTCACTATCACTCTCTGACACTCTCTGACACTCACTATCACTCTCTGACACTCTCTGACACTCACTATCACTCTCTGACACTCTCTGACACTCTCAGACACTCACTATCACTCTCTGACACTCTCTGACACTCACTATCACTCTCTGACACTCTCTGACACACTCAGACACTCACTATCACTCTCTGACACTCTCTGACACTCTCTGACACTCACTATCACTCTCTGACACTCTCTGACACTCTCAGACACTCACTATCACTCTCTGAAACTCTCTGACACTCTCAGACACTCACTATCACTCTCTGACACTCTCTGACACACTCAGACACTCACTATCACTCTCTGACACTCTCTGACACTCTCTGACACTCACTATCACTCTCTGACACTCTCTGACACTCTCAGACACTCACTATCACTCTCTGACACTCTCTGACACTCACTATCACTCTCTGACACTCTCTGACACACTCAGACACTCACTATCACTCTCTATCACTCTCTGACACTCTCTGACACTCACTATCACTCTCTGACACTCTCTGACACTCACTATCACTCTCTGACACACTCAGACACTCACTATCACTCTCTGACACTCTCTGACACTCTCTGACACTCACTATCACTCTCTGACACTCTCTGACACTCTCAGACACTCACTATCACTCTCTGACACTCTCTGACACTCACTATCACTCTCTGACACTCTCTGACACACTCAGACACTCACTGTCACTCTCTATCACTCTCTGACACTCTCTGACACTCACTATCACTCTCTGACACTCTCTGACACTCTCAGCCACTCACTATCACTCTCTGACACTCTCAGACACTCTCAGACACTCACTATCACTCTCTGACACTCTCTGACACTCACTATCACTCTCTGACACTCTCTGACACACTCAGACACTCACTATCACTCTCGATCACTCTCTGACACTCTCTGACACTCACTATCACTCTCTGACACTCTCTGACACTCACTATCACTCTCTGACACTCTCTGACACACTCAGACACTCACTGTCACTCTCTATCACTCTCTGACACTCTCTGACACTCACTATCACTCTCTGACACTCTCTGACACTCTCTGACACTCACTATCACTCTCTGACACTCTCAGACACTCTCAGACACTCACTATCACTCTCTGACACTCTCTGACACTCACTATCACTCTCTGACACTCTCTGACACACTCAGACACTCACTATCACTCTCGATCACTCTCTGACACTCTCTGACACTCACTATCACTCTCTGACACTCTCTGACACTCACTATCACTCTCTGACACTCTCTGACACACTCAGACACTCACTGTCACTCTCTATCACTCTCTGACACTCTCTGACACTCACTATCACTCTCTGACACTCTCTGACACTCTCTGACACTCACTATCACTCTCTGACACTCTCAGACACTCTCAGACACTCACTATCATCTCTGACACTCTCTGACACTCACTATCACTCTCTGACACTCTCAGACACTCTCAGACACTCTCAGACACTCACTATCACTCTCTGACACTCTCTGACACTCTCAGACACTCACTATCACTCTCTGACACTCTCTGACACACTCAGACACTCTCTGACACTCTCTGACACTCACTATCACTCTCTGACACTCTCTGACACTCTCTGACACTCACTATCACTCTCTGACACTCTCTGACACTCACTATCACTCTCTGACACTCTCTGACACACTCAGACACTCACTATCACTCTCTATCACTCTCTGACACTCTCTGACACTCACTATCACTCTCTGACACTCTCTGACACTCACTATCACTCTCTGACACTCTCTGACACACTCAGACACTCACTATCACTCTCTATCACTCTCTGACACTCTCTGACACTCACTATCACTCTCTGACACTCTCAGACACTCTCAGACACTCTCAGACACTCACTATCACTCTCTGACACTCTCTGACACTCACTATCACTCTCTGACACTCTCAGACACTCTCAGACACTCTCAGACACTCACTATCACTCTCAGACACTCTCAGACACTCTCAGACACTCACTATCACTCTCTGACACTCTCTGACACTCACTATCACTCTCTGACACTCTCTGACACTCACTATCACTCTCTGACACTCTCTGACACACTCAGACACTCACTATCACTCTCGATCACTCTCTGACACTCTCTGACACTCACTATCACTCTCTGACACTCTCAGACACTCTCAGACACTCACTATCACTCTCTGACACTCTCTGACACTCACTATCACTCTCTGACACTCTCTGACACTCACTATCACTCTCTGACACTCTCTGACACACTCAGACACTCACTATCACTCTCGATCACTCTCTGACACTCTCTGACACTCACTATCACTCTCTGACACTCTCAGACACTCTCAGACACTCACTATCACTCTCTGACACTCTCTGACACTCACTATCACTCTCTGACACTCTCAGACACTCTCAGACACTCACTATCACTCTCTGACACTCTCTGACACTCTCAGACACTCACTATCACTCTCTGACACTCTCTGACACTCTCAGACAATCACTATCACTCTCTGACACTCTCTGACACACTCAGACACTCACTATCACTCACTGACACTCTCTGTCACTCTCTGACACTCTCTGACACTCACTATCACTCTCTGACACTCTCTGACACTCACTATCACTCTCTGACACTCTCAGACACTCTCAGACACTCACTATCACTCTCTGACACTCTCTGACACTCTCAGACACTCACTATCACTCTCTGACACTCTCTGACACTCACTATCACTCTCTGACACTCTCAGACACTCTCAGACACTCACTATCACTCTCTGACACTCTCTGACACTCTCAGACACTCACTATCACTCTCTGACACTCTCTGACACACTCAGACACTCACTATCACTCTCTATCACTCTCTGACACACTCAGACACTCACTATCACTCTCTGACACTCTCTGACACTCTCAGCCACTCACTATCACTCTCTGACACTCTCAGACACTCACTATCACTCTCTGACACTCTCTGACACTCACTATCACTCTCTGACACTCTCTGACACACTCAGACACTCACTATCACTCTCTATCACTCTCTGACACTCTCTGACACTCACTATCACTCTCTGACACTCTCAGACACTCTCAGACACTCTCAGACACTCACTATCACTCTCTGACACTCTCTGACACTCACTATCACTCTCTGACACTCTCTGACACTCACTATCACTCTCTGACACTCTCTGACACACTCAGACACTCACTGTCACTCTCTATCACTCTCTGACACTCTCTGACACTCACTATCACTCTCTGACACTCTCAGACACTCTCAGACACTCACTATCACTCTCTGACACTCTCTGACACTCACTATCACTCTCTGACACTCTCAGACACTCTCAGACACTCACTATCACTCTCTGACACTCTCTGACACTCTCAGACACTCACTATCACTCTCTGACACTCTCTGACACACTCAGACACTCACTATCACTCTCTATCACTCTCTGACACACTCAGACACTCACTATCACTCTCTGACACTCTCTGACACTCTCAGCCACTCACTATCACTCTCTGACACTCTCAGACACTCACTATCACTCTCTGACACTCTCTGACACTCACTATCACTCTCTGACACTCTCTGACACACTCAGACACTCACTATCACTCTCTATCACTCTCTGACACTCTCTGACACTCACTATCACTCTCTGACACTCTCAGACACTCTCAGACACTCTCAGACACTCACTATCACTCTCTGACACTCTCTGACACTCACTATCACTCTCTGACACTCTCTGACACTCACTATCACTCTCTGACACTCTCTGACACACTCAGACACTCACTGTCACTCTCTATCACTCTCTGACACTCTCTGACACTCACTATCACTCTCTGACACTCTCAGACACTCTCAGACACTCTCAGACACTCACTGTCACTCTCTGACACTCTCTGACACTCACTATCACTCTCTGACAATCTCTGACACTCACTATCACTCTCTGACACTCTCTGACACACTCAGACACTCACTATCACTCTCTATCACTCTCTGACACTCTCTGACACTCACTATCACTCTCTGACACTCTCAGACACTCTCAGACACTCTCAGACACTCTCTATCACTCTCTGACACTCTCTGACACTCACTATCACTCTCTGACACTCTCAGACACTCTCAGACACTCACTATCACTCTCTGACACTCTCTGACACTCTCAGACACTCACTATCACTCTCTGAAACTCTCTGACACTCTCAGACACTCACTATCACTCTCTGACACTCTCTGACACACTCAGACACTCACTATCACTCTCTGACACTCTCTGACACTCTCTGACACTCACTATCACTCTCTGACACTCTCTGACACTCTCAGACACTCACTATCACTCTCTGAAACTCTCTGACACTCTCAGACACTCACTATCACTCTCTGACACTCTCTGACACACTCAGACACTCACTATCACTCTCTGACACTCTCTGACACTCTCTGACACTCACTATCACTCTCTGACACTCTCTGACACTCTCAGACACTCACTATCACTCTCTGACACTCTCTGACACTCACTATCACTCTCTGACACTC
>NW_027140840.1:20000-23054 GCF_036365525.1 Heterodontus francisci | reverse complement strand
GAGCACCAGCTATCCTGAGGGAAACTTCGGAGGGAACCAGCTACTAGATGGTTCGATTAGTCTTTCGCCCCTATACCCAGGTCGGACGACCGATTTGCACGTCAGGACCGCTACGGACCTCCACCAGAGTTTCCTCTGGCTTCGCCCTGCCCAGGCATAGTTCACCATCTTTCGGGTCCTAACACGTACGCTCGTGCTCCACCTCCCCGCCGGAACGGGTGAGACGGGCCGGTGGTGCGCCCACCGCGCGGGGCGGCGGGATCCCACCTCGGTCGGCCCGCGCCGACCTTCACTTTCATTGCGCCGTGGGGTTTCGTGACACCCTTTGACTCGCGCACGTGTTAGACTTCTTGGTCCGTGTTTCAAGACGGGTCGGGTGGGTTACCGACATCGCCGCGGACCCCTGGCGCCGGCTCGTGGCTCTTCCGACTCGGCGGCGAGACGCGGTCGGGGCGCACTGAGGACAGTCCACCCCTGTTGACAGTCACACCGGGAGCACGGGGAGCCCGTCCCCCCCCACTCACGAGAGGGGAAGGCGCGGCAGCGGTCACTATCCCTCGACCCCGGGAAACGGCGAAGGCTCCTGCCGGGGGGCTATAACACTCGCCGCCGGAGCGACGAGCCACCTTCCCCACCGGCCTTCCCAGCCGACCCAGAGCCGGTCGCGGCGCACCGCCAGCGGAGGAAATGCGCCCGGCGACGGCCGTGCCCGCGCGGGGGGCGGTCCCAGCAGAGGAGATCCGCCGACACCCCAACGCGACCGACCCGTGCCGCCGAGTTGAATCCACCGGGCAGACTGCGCGGACCCCACCCGTTTACCTCTTAACGGTTTCACGCCCTCTTGAACTCTCTCTTCAAAGTTCTTTTCAACTTTCCCTTACGGTACTTGTTGACTATCGGTCTCGTGCCAGTATTTAGCCTTAGATGGAGTTTACCACCCACTTTGGGCTGCATTCACAAGCAACCCGACTCCGAGAAGACTCGATCCCAACGAGCCGGGGGCCGCTACCGGCCTCACACCGTCCTCAGGCTAAGCCTCGATCAGAAGGACTTGGGCCCCGGAGCGTCGTCAGAGAAAGAGGTCTTCTATACGCCACATTTCCCACGCCCGCCAGGCGAGCGGGGATTCGGCGCTGGGCTGTTCCCTCTTCACTCGCAGTTACTAGGGGAATCCTTGTTAGTTTCTTTTCCTCCGCTTAGTAATATGCTTAAATTCAGCGGGTTGTCACGTCTGATCTGAGGTCGTAGGCAGAATGGTGAGCGATCGCGTGCGTGCGTTTCTCAACATCGGATGGCCCCCGCCCAGACTTAAACGCAGCACCAAAAGCTCCAGGCCGGCCGGTATATCTCGCAACTTACTGACAACGGCACCTCGTACTCAACCCTCGGGGGGGGGGGCGCTCACCAGGCCAGGGGTTAGTAACGAGCGGATGTGCACGCGTGTCGACGTCGGGCTTGCGACCGGGCTCGGCTCATAACTGTTCCGGAGTGCCGATAAGGGAGGTGCCGAAGACAAAGAGCGTGGGCGCGGTGCTGGTTTGAACTGCACGAGGGCAGGAGAGAAAAGCGAGCAGCCCACGGGAAGCAAGCGTGGAAAGGACCCGAGACTAGCAGCAGCTAGAAGGCGTGGCAAGAGTTTGGAGCACGTGCAACCGGGGTGGGGGAGTTGGTTCGAAAAGCAGGCAGCAGAGACCAGGGGGACAGGACCGTGCGGCACTGACTAGGTGCACCCTCAGATGTAGGCGAGCTTGCCGGAGGCACAGCGGGAGGCATGCGTGTGGAAGGAGACAGGGCTCCAGCACAACACGCAGCACCGCAGGGACTCCATGGCAAAACTGCACAAACACCGAATGAGGGCACGCAAAGCCAGCGAGGCAGCACGGCAAGCCCACAGTCAACTACGTCAAGCTCTCCTCCTCCTCCTCCTCGTCCAGAACCACTAAACCACGTCGACCACTGGCAACAGCCATCGAGACCGAACCACACGGTTTGCGTCCACCGACATGCCACACCGAGTCTCTCTCTCTCTATGCCGATTCACCAGGCATCGTTCCCATCTCTGCTCTGCACACTCCACAGAGAGTCAACTCTGCCCTCCACGATCCATTCGGAGGCTAACGGCCCGGCAGCAAGCAGTCCCAGCACTGACGCAGTCGTTCGTTTGCAACCCACTGACAGCCGTCCTGGGAAAAGCAGAGGCTGGCCGAGACCAGTGCCGGCGCGCCCGGAGGCCCACGCCGGACTGCCCCCCATCGCGATTAAATGGAGGGACAGAGGTCGAACTCTCCCAAAGGCGGAGTAAACTCCAGGTCTGCACTTAGGGGGACGAAGAGGAGCAAAGGAACCTCTGCGACAAAACCCCAGCCGCGCTCCCGCCGGCAAAGGCGAGTGCGATTGATTGTCAAGCGACCCTCAGACAGGCGTAGCCCCGGGAGGAACCCGGGGCCGCAAAGTGCGTTCAAAGTGTCGATGATCAATGTGTCCTGCAATTCACATTAATTCTCGCAGCTAGCTGCGTTCTTCATCGACGCACGAGCCGAGTGATCCACCGCTAAGAGTTGTCTCAGGTTTTCGGTCCGTCCCTCGCGCGAGGGGTCGAACCCGGAACGTGCGAACGCTCCCCCGCCCTCCCCAATGGGGTGTGGGGGGTGGGAGAGCCCCAGCCTGGCACGGCCCTTCGGATTTCAGTCGAACAATCACAATGACCAAAGAAAGGTTTTCACGCGGCCAACGTGGTCAGGGCGCTCGCGAGGCGAAGCGCGTCAGCTCGTCCGACGCCGGAGCCCAACCGTGCCGACGCGCACCACGGACAACAGAGGCAGGGTCTCTGCCGCCACCGAGGCCGGGAGGACGAGGAGAGAGAGAGAGAGCGAACGCGGACGGACTGAGTGGGGTACAAGGCCGACAGGATGAGCCCGCTGCGGGGAAACAAATCCTGCCTCCGCGGCCAGGTACATTCTCTCGAACGTCACGGCTGCCATCTCAAGCTCGACACCGGCAACGGACACGCGAGTCTTTAAACCGCCGCTCCGCCAAAAGCACCAGCTCGCGGGG
>NW_027140840.1:7500-15000 GCF_036365525.1 Heterodontus francisci | reverse complement strand
TTCGGAAAAGGGTGCATTCCTTTTGGTTAATGATTTCACCAGCCCGGGTCTTAGCCTCTGCCCCGACGGCTAAGTCTTTTGGTTAATGATTTCCTGCGGCTGGGACTACCCTTTCCCCCGCCCTGCAGGCACCCGGGTCGGGAGGCCGTCGGGGGCACTTTCCGGGGCAAATCCGGACCCTTACGCAAGGGAGAGTGCGCCCCCCGCCTCGGCCGGGGGTCAGGCTGCCGCCTATTAAGCCCGACAGAAAACCCGAAAAATGGACGAAAATGGGAAAAAATCCCCATCCGAAAAAGGCTTAAAAGTCGGTTGGGCGGCAGCTAGGGTCGGTCTCTGCAGACCTGGAGGCTCGGGTGGACTCTTGGAATAAACGTCCAAGTCCCGACTTGCCACCTCCTACTACTGTGCAGATACCCCGCCAACCCCCAGCCACCCGAATGACAAGCGTCCGATCAGCGGGACGAATTTGACAACTCTGGCCGGACCTCTGGAACTCCATCCCGGGTAACCGGGGCAAATTTTTCCGCTTGATCGCCCTTCCACTGGTTAACCATTTGCCCTTTCGGACTTAGTCTCTGGACATTATTCGACGGATTTTCTGGTTAACCATTTGCCCTTTCGGACTTAGTCTCTGGGCATTATTTTCGACTTTTTGGTTAATGATTTCACACTTTTTACTTACTTTTGCGCTTTTTGGTTAATGATTACTCTGCTTACTGGTTAATTATTTGCCCTTTCGGACTTAGTCTCTGGACATTATTTTCGAGTTTTTGGTTAATGATTTCACACTTTTAACATATTTTTGCGCTTTTTGGTTAATGATTACTCTGCTTACTGGTTAATTATTTGCCCTTTCGGACTTAGTCTCTGGAGATTATTTTCGAGTTTTTGGTTAATGATTTCACACTTTTTACTTACTTTTGCGATTTTTGGTTAATGATTTCACACTTTTTACTTACTTTTGCGCATTTTGGTTAATGATTACTCTGCTTACTGGTTAACCATTTGCCCTTTCGGACTTAGTCTCTGGACATTATTTTCGAGTTTTTGGTTAATGATTTCACACTTTTAACATATTTTTGCGCTTTTTGGTTAATGATTACTCTGCTTACTGGTTAACCATTTGCCCTTTCGGACTTAGTCTCTGCACATTATTTTCGAGTTTTTGGTTAATGATTTCATACTTTTTACTTACTTTTGCGCTTTTTGGTTAATGATTACTCTGCTTACTGGTTAACCATTTGCCCTTTTGGACTTAGTCTCTGGACATTATTTTCGAGTTTTTGGTTAATGATTTCACACTTTTTACTTACTTTTGCGATTTTTGGTTAATGATTACTCTGCTTACTGGTTAACCATTTGCCCTTTCGGACTTAGTCTCTGGAGATTATTTTCGAGTTTTTGGTTAATGATTTCACACTTTTTACTTACTTTTGCGATTTTTGGTTAATGATTTCACACTTTTTACTTACTTTTGCGCATTTTGGTTAATGATTACTCTGCTTACTGGTTAACCATTTGCCCTTTTGGACTTAGTCTCTGCACATTATTTTCGAGTTTTTGGTTAATGATTTCACACTTTTAACATATTTTTGCGCTTTTTGGTTAATGATTTCACACTTTTTACTTACTTTTGCGATTTTTGGTTAATGATTACTCTGCTTACTGGTTAACCATTTGCCCTTTCGGACTTAGTCTCTGGACATTGTTTTCGACATTTTGGTTAATGATTTCACACTTTTAACTTAATTTTGTGCTTTTTGGTTAATGATTTCATACTTTTTACTTACTTTTGCCCTTTTTGGTTAATGATTACTCTGCTTACTGGTTAACCATTTGCCCTTTCGGACTTAGTCTCTGGACATTGTTTTCGACATTTTGGTTAATGATTTCACACTTTTAACTTAATTTTGTGCTTTTTGGTTAATGATTTCATACTTTTTACTTACTTTTGCGATTTTTGGTTAATGATTACTCTGCTTACTGGTTAACCATTTGCCCTTTCGGACTTAGTCTCTGGACATTATTTTCGGGTTTTTGGTTAATGATTTCACACTTTTTACTTACTTTTGCGATTTTTGGTTAATGATTACTCTGCTTACTGGTTAACCATTTGCCCTTTCGGACTTAGTCTCTGGACATTGTTTTCGACATTTTGGTTAATGATTTCACACTTTTAACTTAATTTTGTGCTTTTTGGTTAATGATTTCATACTTTTTACTTACTTTTGCCCTTTTTGGTTAATGATTACTCTGCTTACTGGTTAACCATTTGCCCTTTCGGACTTAGTCTCTGGACATTGTTTTCGACATTTTGGTTAATGATTTCACACTTTTAACTTAATTTTGTGCTTTTTGGTTAATGATTTCATACTTTTTACTTACTTTTGCGATTTTTGGTTAATGATTACTCTGCTTACTGGTTAACCATTTGCCCTTTCGGACTTAGTCTCTGGACATTATTTTCGGGTTTTTGGTTAATGATTTCACACTTTTTACTTACTTTTGCGATTTTTGGTTAATGATTACTCTGCTTACTGGTTAACCATTTGCCCTTTCGGACTTAGTCTCTGGACATTGTTTTCGACATTTTGGTTAATGATTTCACACTTTTAACTTAATTTTGTGCTTTTTGGTTAATGATTTCATACTTTTTACTTACTTTTGCCCTTTTTGGTTAATGATTACTCTGCTTACTGGTTAACCATTTGCCCTTTCGGACTTAGTCTCTGGACATTGTTTTCGACATTTTGGTTAATGATTTCACACTTTTAACTTAATTTTGTGCTTTTTGGTTAATGATTTCATACTTTTTACTTACTTTTGCGATTTTTGGTTAATGATTACTCTGCTTACTGGTTAACCATTTGCCCTTTCGGACTTAGTCTCTGCACATTATTTTCGAGTTTTTGGTTAATGATTTCACACTTTTAACATATTTTTGCGCTTTTTGGTTAATGATTACTCTGCTTACTGGTTAACCATTTGCCCTTTCGGACTTAGTCTCTGCACATTATTTTCGACTTTTTGGTTAATGATTTCACACTTTTAACATATTTTTGCGCTTTTTGGTTAATGATTTCATACTTTTTACTTACTTTTGCGCCTTTTGGTTAATGATTACTCTGCTTACTGGTTAACCATTTGCCCTTTCGGACTTAGTCTCTGGACATTATTTTCGGGTTTTTGGTTAATGATTTCACACTTTTTACTTACTTTTGCGATTTTTGGTTAATGATTACTCTGCTTACTGGTTAACCATTTGCCCTTTCGGACTTAGTCTCTGGACATTGTTTTCGACATTTTGGTTAATGATTTCACACTTTTAACTTAATTTTGTGCTTTTTGGTTAATGATTTCATACTTTTTACTTACTTTTGCCCTTTTTGGTTAATGATTACTCTGCTTACTGGTTAACCATTTGCCCTTTCGGACTTAGTCTCTGGACATTGTTTTCGACATTTTGGTTAATGATTTCACACTTTTAACTTAATTTTGTGCTTTTTGGTTAATGATTTCATACTTTTTACTTACTTTTGCGATTTTTGGTTAATGATTACTCTGCTTACTGGTTAACCATTTGCCCTTTCGCACTTAGTCTCTGGAGATTATTTTCGACTTTTTGGTTAATGATTTCACACTTTTAACTTAATTTTGTGCTTTTTGGTTAATGATTTCATACTTTTTACTTACTTTTGCCCTTTTTGGTTAATGATTACTCTGCTTACTGGTTAACCATTTGCCCTTTCGGACTTGGTCTCTGGACATTATTTTCGAGTTTTTGGTTAATGATTTCACACTTTTTACTTACTTTTGCGATTTTTGGTTAATGATTTCACACTTTTTACTTACTTTTGCGATTTTTGGTTAATGATTACTCTGCTTACTGGTTAACCATTTGCCCTTTCGGACTTAGTCTCTGGAGATTATTTTCGAGTTTTTGGTTAATGATTTCACACTTTTTACTTACTTTTGCGATTTTTGGTTAATGATTTCACACTTTTTACTTACTTTTGCGATTTTTGGTTAATGATGACTCTGCTTACTGGTTAATTATTTGTACTTTCGGACTTGGTCTCTGGACATTATTTTCGAGTTTTTGGTTAATGATTTCACACTTTTAACATAATTTTGCGCTTTTTGGTTAATGATTACTCTGCTTACTGGTTAACCATTTGCCCTTTCGGACTTAGTCTCTGCACATTATTTTCGAGTTTTTGGTTAATGATTTCACACTTTTAACTTAATTTTGTGCTTTTTGGTTAATGATTTCATACTTTTTACTTACTTTTGCCCTTTTTGGTTAATGATTACTCTGCTTACTGGTTAACCATTTGCCCTTTCGGACTTAGTCTCTGGAGATTATTTTCGAGTTTTTGGTTAATGATTTCACACTTTAACATATTTTTAAGCTTTTTGGTTAATGATTACTCTGCTTACTGGTTAACCATTTGCCCTTTCGGACTTAGTCTCTGCACATTATTTTCGAGTTTTTGGTTAATGATTTCACACTTTTAACATATTTTTGCGCTTTTTGGTTAATGATTACTCTGCTTACTGGTTAACCATTTGCCCTTTCGGACTTAGTCTCTGCACATTATTTTCGACTTTTTGGTTAATGATTTCACACTTTTAACATATTTTTGCGCTTTTTGGTTAATGATTTCATACTTTTTACTTACTTTTGCGCCTTTTGGTTAATGATTACTCTGCTTACTGGTTAACCATTTGCCCTTTCGGACTTAGTCTCTGGAGATTATTTTCGAGTTTTTGGTTAATGATTTCACACTTTTTACTTACTTTTGCGATTTTTGGTTAATGATTACTCTGCTTACTGGTTAACCATTTGCCCTTTCGGACTTAGTCTCTGCACATTATTTTCGAGTTTTTGGTTAATGATTTCACACTTTTAACATATTTTTGCGCTTTTTGGTTAATGATTACTCTGCTTACTGGTTAACCATTTGCCCTTTCGGACTTAGTCTCTGCACATTATTTTCGACTTTTTGGTTAATGATTTCACACTTTTAACATATTTTTGCGCTTTTTGGTTAATGATTTCATACTTTTTACTTACTTTTGCGCCTTTTGGTTAATGATTACTCTGCTTACTGGTTAACCATTTGCCCTTTCGGACTTAGTCTCTGGAGATTATTTTCGAGTTTTTGGTTAATGATTTCACACTTTTTACTTACTTTTGCGATTTTTGGTTAATGATTACTCTGCTTACTGGTTAACCATTTGCCCTTTTGGACTTAGTCTCTGGACATTATTTTCGGGTTTTTGGTTAATGATTTCACACTTTTTACTTACTTTTGCGATTTTTGGTTAATGATGACTCTGCTTACTGGTTAACCATTTGCCCTTTCGCACTTAGTCTCTGGAGATTATTTTCGACTTTTTGGTTAATGATTTCACACTTTTAACTTAATTTTGTGCTTTTTGGTTAATGATTTCATACTTTTTACTTACTTTTGCCCTTTTTGGTTAATGATTACTCTGCTTACTGGTTAACCATTTGCCCTTTCGGACTTGGTCTCTGGACATTATTTTCGAGTTTTTGGTTAATGATTTCACACTTTTTACTTACTTTTGCGATTTTTGGTTAATGATTTCACACTTCTTACTTACTTTTGCGATTTTTGGTTAATGATTACTCTGCTTACTGGTTAACCATTTGCCCTTTCGGACTTAGTCTCTGGACATTATTTTCGAGTTTTTGGTTAATGATTTCACACTTTTAACATATTTTTGCGCTTTTTGGTTAATGATTTCATACTTTTTACTTACTTTTGCGCCTTTTGGTTAATGATTACTCTGCTTACTGGTTAACCATTTGCCCTTTCGGACTTAGTCTCTGGAGATTATTTTCGAGTTTTTGGTTAATGATTTCACACTTTTTACTTACTTTTGCGATTTTTGGTTAATGATTACTCTGCTTACTGGTTAACCATTTGCCCTTTTGGACTTAGTCTCTGGACATTATTTTCGGGTTTTTGGTTAATGATTTCACACTTTTTACTTACTTTTGCGATTTTTGGTTAATGATGACTCTGCTTACTGGTTAACCATTTGCCCTTTCGCACTTAGTCTCTGGAGATTATTTTCGACTTTTTGGTTAATGATTTCACACTTTTAACTTAATTTTGTGCTTTTTGGTTAATGATTTCATACTTTTTACTTACTTTTGCCCTTTTTGGTTAATGATTACTCTGCTTACTGGTTAACCATTTGCCCTTTCGGACTTGGTCTCTGGACATTATTTTCGAGTTTTTGGTTAATGATTTCACACTTTTTACTTACTTTTGCGATTTTTGGTTAATGATTTCACACTTCTTACTTACTTTTGCGATTTTTGGTTAATGATTACTCTGCTTACTGGTTAACCATTTGCCCTTTCGGACTTAGTCTCTGGACATTATTTTCGAGTTTTTGGTTAATGATTTCACACTTTTTACTTACTTTTGCGATTTTTGGTTAATGATTTCACACTTTTTACTTACTTTTGCGATTTTTGGTTAATGATGACTCTGCTTACTGGTTAATTATTTGTACTTTCGGACTTGGTCTCTGGACATTATTTTCGACTTTTTGGTTAATGATTTCACACTTTTAACATAATTTTGCGCTTTTTGGTTAATGATTACTCTGCTTGCTTGTTACTGATTTCCCCTTTCGGACTTGATCTCTGGCCGTTCTTTTCGACCTTTTTGGATCAGGTTTCCACACTCTGAAATTATTTTGGGCTCACTGATTAGGCGAGATCAAGGGGGCATGCCTGGGCACTTTGGGCTCAGTTTGGGAAGGCGGCGTCCGTGTGCTCCTCCGCCCTTCCCGCACTTGCGGCTAGGTTTGCCAAACTGCGCTGACCCGCAGCCCTGCCTTTTTGCCCACGGCACACGGAACGACTCAAGTCTGGCTCCGTTCCAGGCCGTTGCCTCCGGCTGCCCGCCGTCCGGCCGGCCTGGGACGTACCCCGGCTGACGGCGCCGGAGGCCCTCTAGCAGCCACCGGTGCCGCGGGCCAATGGGTCCGGGCGTTCCGGAGCTATCGGTGGGGAAGTGCTCTCCCCTTTTCCTGACGCCGTTCGCCCGAGCAGAGGTGCAGCCTGACGGGACTGCTGTCGCCTTCCGCGGCGCACCGGCCCCTTTCACCTGCCGTCGACCGCGCGGAGCTCGGACCTCCCTCCCCGAAGTTATGGCCCCGGCGCCGGAGGGTGCCCGGGGCCGGGCATTCAGCGGGGTGAGTCTTAACCTTCCCGGTCAGCCTGCGGGGTCGGTGCGCCGGCACTCGACGCCGGAGGGTCCCCTCTTTCCGTAGAGCCCCGCCCGGTGCCGATCGGCCGGCGGATTGCGGAGCGAACCGCGCCTGACCGACGGGCCTCGGAAACCCGTTGCAGTCGACGGGGGGGAACCGGACAGCGGGACGAGGTGCCGATTCCACCCGCAGATTCGATCCCGAAATCCCGCGGGATTCGGCGGTCCGACCCGACAGATTCAA
>NW_027140839.1:22500-27500 GCF_036365525.1 Heterodontus francisci | reverse complement strand
CTTCCCGGCCCAAGGCTCGCCTTATTTCGGCCTGCACTTTCGGAAAAGGGTGCATTCCTTTTGGTTAATGATTTCACCAGCCCGGGTCTTAGCCTCTGCCCCGACGGCTAAGTCTTTTGGTTAATGATTTCCTGCGGCTGGGACTACCCTTTCCCCCCGCCCTGCAGGCACCCGGGTCGGGAGGCCGTCGGGGGCACTTTCCGGGGCAAATCCGGACCCTTACGCAAGGGAGAGTGCGCCCCCCGCCTCGGCCGGGGGTCAGGCTGCCGCCTATTAAGCCCGACAGAAAACCCGAAAAATGGACGAAAATGGGAAAAAATCCCCATCCGAAAAAGGCTTAAAAGTCGGTTGGGCGGCAGCTAGGGTCGGTCTCTGCAGACCTGGAGGCTCGGGTGGACTCTTGGAATAAACGTCCAAGTCCCGACTTGCCACCTCCTACTACTGTGCAGATACCCCGCCAACCCCCAGCCACCCGAATGACAAGCGTCCGATCAGCGGGACGAATTTGACAACTCTGGCCGGACCTCTGGAACTCCATCCCGGGTAACCGGGGCAAATTTTTCCGCTTGATCGCCCTTCCACTGGTTAACCATTTGCCCTTTCGGACTTAGTCTCTGGACATTATTCGACGGATTTTCTGGTTAACCATTTGCCCTTTCGGACTTAGTCTCTGGGCATTATTTTCGACTTTTTGGTTAATGATTTCACACTTTTTACTTACTTTTGCGCTTTTTGGTTAATGATTACTCTGCTTACTGGTTAATTATTTGCCCTTTCGGACTTAGTCTCTGGACATTATTTTCGAGTTTTTGGTTAATGATTTCACACTTTTAACATATTTTTGCGCTTTTTGGTTAATGATTACTCTGCTTACTGGTTAACCATTTGCCCTTTCGGACTTAGTCTCTGCACATTATTTTCGACTTTTTGGTTAATGATTTCACACTTTTAACATATTTTTGCGCTTTTTGGTTAATGATTTCATACTTTTTACTTACTTTTGCGCCTTTTGGTTAATGATTACTCTGCTTACTGGTTAACCATTTGCCCTTTCGGACTTAGTCTCTGGACATTATTTTCGAGTTTTTGGTTAATGATTTCACACTTTTTACTTACTTTTGCGATTTTTGGTTAATGATTACTCTGCTTACTGGTTAACCATTTGCCCTTTCGGACTTAGTCTCTGGACATTGTTTTCGACATTTTGGTTAATGATTTCACACTTTTAACTTAATTTTGCGATTTTTGGTTAATGATTACTCTGCTTACTGGTTAACCATTTGCCCTTTCGGACTTAGTCTCTGGACATTGTTTTCGACATTTTGGTTAATGATTTCACACTTTTAACTTAATTTTGTGCTTTTTGGTTAATGATTTCATACTTTTTACTTACTTTTGCGATTTTTGGTTAATGATTACTCTGCTTACTGGTTAACCATTTGCCCTTTCGGACTTAGTCTCTGGACATTGTTTTCGACATTTTGGTTAATGATTTCACACTTTTAACTTAATTTTGTGCTTTTTGGTTAATGATTTCATACTTTTTACTTACTTTTGCGATTTTTGGTTAATGATTACTCTGCTTACTGGTTAACCATTTGCCCTTTCGGACTTAGTCTCTGGACATTATTTTTGGGTTTTTGGTTAATGATTTCACACTTTTTACTTACTTTTGCCCTTTTTGGTTACTGATTACTCTGCTTACTGGTTAACCATTTGCCCTTTCGGACTTAGTCTCTGGACATTATTTTCGAGTTTTTGGTTAATGATTTCACACTTTTAACATATTTTTGCGCTTTTTGGTTAATGATTACTCTGCTTACTGGTTAATTATTTGCCCTTTCGGACTTAGTCTCTGCACATTATTTTCGAGTTTTTGGTTAATGATTTCACACTTTTAACATATTTTTGCGCTTTTTGGTTACTGATTTCATACTTTTTACTTACTTTTGCGCCTTTTGGTTAATGATTACTCTGCTTACTGGTTAACCATTTGCCCTTTCGGACTTAGTCTCTGGACATTATTTTCGAGTTTTTGGTTAATGATTTCACACTTTTTACTTACTTTTGCGATTTTTGGTTAATGATTACTCTGCTTACTGGTTAACCATTTGCCCTTTCGGACTTAGTCTCTGGACATTATTTTCGGGTTTTTGGTTAATGATTTCACACTTTTTACTTACTTTTGCGATTTTTGGTTAATGATTACTCTGCTTACTGGTTAACCATTTGCCCTTTCGGACTTAGTCTCTGGAGATTATTTTCGAGTTTTTGGTTAATGATTTCACACTTTTTACTTACTTTTGCGATTTTTGGTTAATGATTACTCTGCTTACTGGTTAACCATTTGCCCTTTTGGACTTAGTCTCTGGACATTATTTTCGGGTTTTTGGTTAATGATTTCACACTTTTTACTTACTTTTGCGATTTTTGGTTAATGATGACTCTGCTTACTGGTTAACCATTTGCCCTTTCGCACTTAGTCTCTGGAGATTATTTTCGACTTTTTGGTTAATGATTTCACACTTTTAACTTAATTTTGTGCTTTTTGGTTAATGATTTCATACTTTTTACTTACTTTTGCCCTTTTTGGTTAATGATTACTCTGCTTACTGGTTAACCATTTGCCCTTTCGGACTTGGTCTCTGGACATTATTTTCGAGTTTTTGGTTAATGATTTCACACTTTTTACTTACTTTTGCGATTTTTGGTTAATGATTACTCTGCTTACTGGTTAATTATTTGCCCTTTCGGACTTAGTCTCTGCACATTATTTTCGAGTTTTTGGTTAATGATTTCACACTTTTAACATATTTTTGCGCTTTTTGGTTACTGATTTCATACTTTTTACTTACTTTTGCGCCTTTTGGTTAATGATTACTCTGCTTACTGGTTAACCATTTGCCCTTTCGGACTTAGTCTCTGCACATTATTTTCGACTTTTTGGTTAATGATTTCACACTTTTAACATATTTTTGCGCTTTTTGGTTAATGATTTCATACTTTTTACTTACTTTTGCGCCTTTTGGTTAATGATTACTCTGCTTACTGGTTAACCATTTGCCCTTTCGGACTTAGTCTCTGGACATTGTTTTCGACATTTTGGTTAATGATTTCACACTTTTAACTTAATTTTGTGCTTTTTGGTTAATGATTTCATACTTTTTACTTACTTTTGCCCTTTTTGGTTAATGATTACTCTGCTTACTGGTTAACCATTTGCCCTTTCGGACTTAGTCTCTGGAGATTATTTTCGAGTTTTTGGTTAATGATTTCACACTTTTTACTTACTTTTGCGATTTTTGGTTAATGATTTCACACTTTTTACTTACTTTTGCGATTTTTGGTTAATGATGACTCTGCTTACTGGTTAACCATTTGCCCTTTCGGACTTAGTCTCTGCACATTATTTTCGAGTTTTTGGTTAATGATTTCACACTTTTTACTTACTTTTGCGATTTTTGGTTAATGATTTCATACTTTTTACTTACTTTTGCGATTTTTGGTTAATGATGACTCTGCTTACTGGTTAATTATTTGTACTTTCGGACTTGGTCTCTGGACATTATTTTCGACTTTTTGGTTAATGATTTCACACTTTTAACATAATTTTGCGCTTTTTGGTTAATGATTACTCTGCTTGCTTGTTACTGATTTCCCCTTTCGGACTTGATCTCTGGCCGTTCTTTTCGACCTTTTTGGATCAGGTTTCCACACTCTGAAATTATTTTGGGCTCACTGATTAGGCGAGATCAAGGGGGCATGCCTGGGCACTTTGGGCTCAGTTTGGGAAGGCGGCGTCCGTGTGCTCCTCCGCCCTTCCCGCACTTGCGGCTAGGTTTGCCAAACTGCGCTGACCCGCAGCCCTGCCTTTTTGCCCACGGCACGGAACGACTCAAGTCTGGCTCCGTTCCAGGCCGTTGCCTCCGGCTGCCCGCCGTCCGGCCGGCCTGGGACGTACCCCGGCTGACGGCGCCGGAGCCCCTCTAGCAGCCACCGGTGCCGCGGGCCAATGGGTCCGGGCGTTCCGGAGCTATCGGTGGGGAAGTGCTCTCCCCTTTTCCTGACGCCGTTCGCCCGAGCAGAGGTGCAGCCTGACGGGACTGCTGTCGCCTTCCGCGGCGCACCGGCCCCTTTCACCTGCCGTCGACCGCGCGGAGCTCGGACCTTCCTCCCCGAAGTTATGGCCCCGGCGCCGGAGGGTTCCCGGGGCCGGGCATTCAGCGGGGTGAGTCTTCACCTTCCCGGTCAGCCTGCGGGGTCGGTGCGCCGGCACTCGACGCGGGAGGGTCCCCTCTTTCCGTAGAGCCCCGCCCGGTGCCGATCGGCCGGCGGATTGCGGAGCGAACCGCGCCTGACCGACGGGCCTCGGAAACCCGTTGCAGTCGACGGGGGGGAACCGGACAGCGGGACGAGGTGCCGATTCCACCCGCAGATTCGATCCCGAAATCCCGCGGGATTCGGCGGTCCGACCCGACAGATTCAAACGTCGCCCGGGCGGCCCCCAGCGGTCGGGCCGGCCTGGTTCCGCCACCGCCCGATGCCCCTCGCCCCCGGCTACCGCCGACCGCGCCGACCGAGGGAATGCGGCCGGACGTCCGGCGGCAATCGGCCGGAAAGCGGTATGGCCATTTCCTACTGTCCCTCGGACGGGCAGAGGGGCGGCGCCGGGGCACTCGCGGACCAGGCCGCGCCCCTCCGAGCCCTACCGCCTGCCGTCGACCGCGCGGGGATCGGACCTCCCTCCCCGAAGTTATGGCCCCGGAGCCGGAGGGTAGCCGGGGCCGGGCATTCAGCGGGGTGAGTCTTCACCTTCCCGGTCAGCCTGCGGGGTCGGTGCGCCGGCACTCGACGCGGGAGGGTCCCCTCTTTCCGTAGAGCCCCGCCCGGTGCCGATCGGCCGGCGGATTGCGGAGCGAACCGCGCCTGACCGACGGGCCTCGGAAACCCGTTGCAGTCGACGGGGGGGGGGGAACCGGACAGCGGGACGAGGTGCCGAT
>NW_027140839.1:5000-10000 GCF_036365525.1 Heterodontus francisci | reverse complement strand
GGAGGCCGTCGGGGGCACTTTCCGGGGCAAATCCGGACCCTTACGCAAGGGAGAGTGCGCCCCCCGCCTCGGCCGGGGGTCAGGCTGCCGCCTATTAAGCCCGACAGAAAACCCGAAAAATGGACGAAAATGGGAAAAAATCCCCATCCGAAAAAGGCTTAAAAGTCGGTTGGGCGGCAGCTAGGGTCGGTCTCTGCAGACCTGGAGGCTCGGGTGGACTCTTGGAATAAACGTCCAAGTCCCGACTTGCCACCTCCTACTACTGTGCAGATACCCCGCCAACCCCCAGCCACCCGAATGACAAGCGTCCGATCAGCGGGACGAATTTGACAACTCTGGCCGGACCTCTGGAACTCCATCCCGGGTAACCGGGGCAAATTTTTCCGCTTGATCGCCCTTCCACTGGTTAACCATTTGCCCTTTCGGACTTAGTCTCTGGACATTATTCGACGGATTTTCTGGTTAACCATTTGCCCTTTCGGACTTAGTCTCTGGGCATTATTTTCGACTTTTTGGTTAATGATTTCACACTTTTTACTTACTTTTGCGCTTTTTGGTTAATGATTACTCTGCTTACTGGTTAATTATTTGCCCTTTCGGACTTAGTCTCTGGACATTATTTTCGAGTTTTTGGTTAATGATTTCACACTTTTAACATATTTTTGCGCTTTTTGGTTAATGATTACTCTGCTTACTGGTTAACCATTTGCCCTTTCGGACTTAGTCTCTGCACATTATTTTCGACTTTTTGGTTAATGATTTCACACTTTTAACATATTTTTGCGCTTTTTGGTTAATGATTTCATACTTTTTACTTACTTTTGCGCCTTTTGGTTAATGATTACTCTGCTTACTGGTTAACCATTTGCCCTTTCGGACTTAGTCTCTGGACATTATTTTCGAGTTTTTGGTTAATGATTTCACACTTTTTACTTACTTTTGCGATTTTTGGTTAATGATTACTCTGCTTACTGGTTAACCATTTGCCCTTTCGGACTTAGTCTCTGGACATTGTTTTCGACATTTTGGTTAATGATTTCACACTTTTAACTTAATTTTGCGATTTTTGGTTAATGATTACTCTGCTTACTGGTTAACCATTTGCCCTTTCGGACTTAGTCTCTGGACATTGTTTTCGACATTTTGGTTAATGATTTCACACTTTTAACTTAATTTTGTGCTTTTTGGTTAATGATTTCATACTTTTTACTTACTTTTGCGATTTTTGGTTAATGATTACTCTGCTTACTGGTTAACCATTTGCCCTTTCGGACTTAGTCTCTGGACATTATTTTTGGGTTTTTGGTTAATGATTTCACACTTTTTACTTACTTTTGCCCTTTTTGGTTACTGATTACTCTGCTTACTGGTTAACCATTTGCCCTTTCGGACTTAGTCTCTGGACATTATTTTCGAGTTTTTGGTTAATGATTTCACACTTTTAACATATTTTTGCGCTTTTTGGTTACTGATTTCATACTTTTTACTTACTTTTGCGCCTTTTGGTTAATGATTACTCTGCTTACTGGTTAACCATTTGCCCTTTCGGACTTAGTCTCTGGACATTATTTTCGAGTTTTTGGTTAATGATTTCACACTTTTTACTTACTTTTGCGATTTTTGGTTAATGATTACTCTGCTTACTGGTTAACCATTTGCCCTTTCGGACTTAGTCTCTGGAGATTATTTTCGAGTTTTTGGTTAATGATTTCACACTTTTTACTTACTTTTGCGATTTTTGGTTAATGATTACTCTGCTTACTGGTTAACCATTTGCCCTTTCGGACTTAGTCTCTGGAGATTATTTTCGAGTTTTTGGTTAATGATTTCACACTTTTTACTTACTTTTGCGATTTTTGGTTAATGATTACTCTGCTTACTGGTTAACCATTTGCCCTTTTGGACTTAGTCTCTGGACATTATTTTCGGGTTTTTGGTTAATGATTTCACACTTTTTACTTACTTTTGCGATTTTTGGTTAATGATGACTCTGCTTACTGGTTAACCATTTGCCCTTTCGCACTTAGTCTCTGGAGATTATTTTCGACTTTTTGGTTAATGATTTCACACTTTTAACTTAATTTTGTGCTTTTTGGTTAATGATTTCATACTTTTTACTTACTTTTGCCCTTTTTGGTTAATGATTACTCTGCTTACTGGTTAACCATTTGCCCTTTCGGACTTGGTCTCTGGACATTATTTTCGAGTTTTTGGTTAATGATTTCACACTTTTTACTTACTTTTGCGATTTTTGGTTAATGATTACTCTGCTTACTGGTTAATTATTTGCCCTTTCGGACTTAGTCTCTGCACATTATTTTCGAGTTTTTGGTTAATGATTTCACACTTTTAACATATTTTTGCGCTTTTTGGTTACTGATTTCATACTTTTTACTTACTTTTGCGCCTTTTGGTTAATGATTACTCTGCTTACTGGTTAACCATTTGCCCTTTCGGACTTAGTCTCTGCACATTATTTTCGACTTTTTGGTTAATGATTTCACACTTTTAACATATTTTTGCGCTTTTTGGTTAATGATTTCATACTTTTTACTTACTTTTGCGCCTTTTGGTTAATGATTACTCTGCTTACTGGTTAACCATTTGCCCTTTCGGACTTAGTCTCTGGACATTGTTTTCGACATTTTGGTTAATGATTTCACACTTTTAACTTAATTTTGTGCTTTTTGGTTAATGATTTCATACTTTTTACTTACTTTTGCCCTTTTTGGTTAATGATTACTCTGCTTACTGGTTAACCATTTGCCCTTTCGGACTTAGTCTCTGGAGATTATTTTCGAGTTTTTGGTTAATGATTTCACACTTTTTACTTACTTTTGCGATTTTTGGTTAATGATTTCACACTTTTTACTTACTTTTGCGATTTTTGGTTAATGATGACTCTGCTTACTGGTTAACCATTTGCCCTTTCGGACTTAGTCTCTGCACATTATTTTCGAGTTTTTGGTTAATGATTTCACACTTTTTACTTACTTTTGCGATTTTTGGTTAATGATTTCATACTTTTTACTTACTTTTGCGATTTTTGGTTAATGATGACTCTGCTTACTGGTTAATTATTTGTACTTTCGGACTTGGTCTCTGGACATTATTTTCGACTTTTTGGTTAATGATTTCACACTTTTAACATAATTTTGCGCTTTTTGGTTAATGATTACTCTGCTTGCTTGTTACTGATTTCCCCTTTCGGACTTGATCTCTGGCCGTTCTTTTCGACCTTTTTGGATCAGGTTTCCACACTCTGAAATTATTTTGGGCTCACTGATTAGGCGAGATCAAGGGGGCATGCCTGGGCACTTTGGGCTCAGTTTGGGAAGGCGGCGTCCGTGTGCTCCTCCGCCCTTCCCGCACTTGCGGCTAGGTTTGCCAAACTGCGCTGACCCGCAGCCCTGCCTTTTTGCCCACGGCACGGAACGACTCAAGTCTGGCTCCGTTCCAGGCCGTTGCCTCCGGCTGCCCGCCGTCCGGCCGGCCTGGGACGTACCCCGGCTGACGGCGCCGGAGCCCCTCTAGCAGCCACCGGTGCCGCGGGCCAATGGGTCCGGGCGTTCCGGAGCTATCGGTGGGGAAGTGCTCTCCCCTTTTCCTGACGCCGTTCGCCCGAGCAGAGGTGCAGCCTGACGGGACTGCTGTCGCCTTCCGCGGCGCACCGGCCCCTTTCACCTGCCGTCGACCGCGCGGAGCTCGGACCTTCCTCCCCGAAGTTATGGCCCCGGCGCCGGAGGGTTCCCGGGGCCGGGCATTCAGCGGGGTGAGTCTTCACCTTCCCGGTCAGCCTGCGGGGTCGGTGCGCCGGCACTCGACGCGGGAGGGTCCCCTCTTTCCGTAGAGCCCCGCCCGGTGCCGATCGGCCGGCGGATTGCGGAGCGAACCGCGCCTGACCGACGGGCCTCGGAAACCCGTTGCAGTCGACGGGGGGGAACCGGACAGCGGGACGAGGTGCCGATTCCACCCGCAGATTCGATCCCGAAATCCCGCGGGATTCGGCGGTCCGACCCGACAGATTCAAACGTCGCCCGGGCGGCCCCCAGCGGTCGGGCCGGCCTGGTTCCGCCACCGCCCGATGCCCCTCGCCCCCGGCTACCGCCGACCGCGCCGACCGAGGGAATGCGGCCGGACGTCCGGCGGCAATCGGCCGGAAAGCGGTATGGCCATTTCCTACTGTCCCTCGGACGGGCAGAGGGGCGGCGCCGGGGCACTCGCGGACCAGGCCGCGCCCCTCCGAGCCCTACCGCCTGCCGTCGACCGCGCGGGGATCGGACCTCCCTCCCCGAAGTTATGGCCCCGGAGCCGGAGGGTAGCCGGGGCCGGGCATTCAGCGGGGTGAGTCTTCACCTTCCCGGTCAGCCTGCGGGGTCGGTGCGCCGGCACTCGACGCGGGAGGGTCCCCTCTTTCCGTAGAGCCCCGCCCGGTGCCGATCGGCCGGCGGATTGCGGAGCGAACCGCGCCTGACCGACGGGCCTCGGAAACCCGTTGCAGTCGACGGGGGGGGGGGAACCGGACAGCGGGACGAGGTGCCGATTCCACCCGCAGATTCGATCCCGAAATCCCGCGGGATTCGGCGGTCCGACCCGACAGATTCAAACGTCGCCCGGGCGGCCCCCAGCGGTCGGGCCGGCCTGGTTCCGCCACCGCCCGATGCCCCTCGCCCCCGGCTACCGCCGGCCGCGCAGACCGAGCGAATGCGGCCGGACGTCCGGCGGCAATCGGCCGGAAAGCGGTATGGCCATTTCCTACTGTCCCTCGGACGGGCAGAGGGGCGGCGCCGGGGCACTCGCGGACCAGGCCGCGCCCCTCCGAGCCCTACCGCCTGCCGTCGACCGCGCGGGGATCGGACCCTCCTCGCCGAAGTTATGGAGGTAAGACCGGGAGGCTGCCCAGGGTCGGGACTTCAACCGGCTGCCGCCACCCTTTCCCGCCTGTCCCACGGGCTCGGAGATCCAGGCCCTGCAAAGACCCTCCGGTCGCCACCCGACAG
>NW_027140838.1:72500-112300 GCF_036365525.1 Heterodontus francisci | reverse complement strand
CCCTGTGATCTCTCTCTCCCTGTGATCTCTCTCTCCTGTGATCTCTCTCTCCCTGCGATCTCTCTCTCCCTGCGATCTCTCTCTCCTGCGATCTCTCTCTCCCTGCGATCTCTCTCTCCCTGCGATCTCTCTCTCCCTGCGATCTCTCTCTCCCTGCGATCTCTCTCTCCCTGCGATCTCTCTCTCCCTGCGATCTCTCTCTCCCTGCGATCTCTCTCTCCCTGCGATCTCTCTCTCCCTGCGATCTCTCTCTCCCTGCGATCTCTCTCTCCCTGCGATCTCTCTCTCCCTGCGATCTCTCTCTCCCTGCGATCTCTCTCTCCCTGCGATCTCTCTCTCCCTGTGATCTCTCTCTCCCTGTGATCTCTCTCTCCCTGCTGATCTCTCTCTCCCTGTGATCTCTCTCTCCCTGTGATCTCTCTCCCTGTGATCTCTCTCTCCCTGTGATCTCTCTCTCCCTGTGATCTCTCTCTCCCTGTGATCTCTCTCTCCCTGTGATCTCTCTCTCCCTGTGATCTCTCTCTCCCTGTGATCTCTCTCTCCTGTGATCTCTCTCTCCCTGTGATCTCTCTCTCCGTGATCTCTCTCTCCCTGTGATCTCTCTCTCCTGCGATCTCTCTCTCCCTGCGATCTCTCTCTCCCTGCGATCTCTCTCTCCCTGCGATCTCTCTCTCCCTGCGATCTCTCTCTCCCTGCGATCTCTCTCTCCCTGCGATCTCTCTCTCCCTGCGATCTCTCTCTCCCTGCGATCTCTCTCTCCCTGCGATCTCTCTCTCCCTGCGATCTCTCTCTCCCTGCGATCTCTCTCTCCCTGCGATCTCTCTCTCCCTGCGATCTCTCTCTCCCTGCGATCTCTCTCTCCCTGCGATCTCTCTCTCCCTGCGATCTCTCTCTCCCTGCGATCTCTCTCTCCCTGCGATCTCTCTCTCCCTGCGATCTCTCTCTCCCTGCGATCTCTCTCTCCCTGCGATCTCTCTCTCCCTGCGATCTCTCTCTCCCTGCGATCTCTCTCTCCCTGCGATCTCTCTCTCCCTGCGATCTCTCTCTCCCTGCGATCTCTCTCTCCCTGCGATCTCTCTCTCCCTGCGATCTCTCTCTCCCTCTGATCTCTCTCTCCCTCTGATCTCTCTCTCCCTCTGATCTCTCTCTCCCTCTGATCTCTCTCTCCCTCTGATCTCTCTCTCCCTCTGATCTCTCTCTCCCTCTGATCTCTCTCTCCTGCGATCTCTCTCTCCCTGCGATCTCTCTCTCCCTGCGATCTCTCTCTCCCTGCGATCTCTCTCTCCCTGCGATCTCTCTCTCCCTGCGATCTCTCTCTCCCTGCGATCTCTCTCTCCCTGCGATCTCTCTCTCCCTGCGATCTCTCTCTCCCTGCGATCTCTCTCTCCCTGCGATCTCTCTCTCCCTGCGATCTCTCTCTCCCTGCGATCTCTCTCTCCTGCGATCTCTCTCTCCCTGCGATCTCTCTCTCCCTGCGATCTCTCTCTCCCTGCGATCTCTCTCTCCCTGCGATCTCTCTCTCCCTGCGATCTCTCTCTCCCTGCGATCTCTCTCTCCCTGCGATCTCTCTCTCCCTGCGATCTCTCTCTCCCTGCGATCTCTCTCTCCCTGCGATCTCTCTCTCCCTGCGATCTCTCTCTCCCTGCGATCTCTCTCTCCCTGCGATCTCTCTCTCCCTGCGATCTCTCTCTCCCTGCGATCTCTCTCTCCCTGCGATCTCTCTCTCCCTGCGATCTCTCTCTCCCTGCGATCTCTCTCTCCCTGCGATCTCTCTCTCCCTGCGATCTCTCTCTCCCTGCGATCTCTCTCTCCCTGCGATCTCTCTCTCTCCCTGCGATCTCTCTCTCTCCCTGCGATCTCTCTCTCTCCCTGCGATCTCTCTCTCCCTCTGATCTCTCTCTCCCTCTGATCTCTCTCTCCCTCTGATCTCTCTCTCCCTCTGATCTCTCTCTCCCTCTGATCTCTCTCTCCCTCTGATCTCTCTCTCCCTCTGATCTCTCTCTCCCTCTGATCTCTCTCTCCCTCTGATCTCTCTCTCCCTCTGATCTCTCTCTCCCTCTGATCTCTCTCTCCCTCTGATCTCTCTCTCCCTCTGATCTCTCTCTCCCTCTGATCTCTCTCTCCCTCTGATCTCTCTCTCCCTCTGATCTCTCTCTCCCTCTGATCTCTCTCTCCCTCTGATCTCTCCCTGCGATCTCTCTCTCCCTGCGATCTCTCTCTCCCTGCGATCTCTCTCTCCCTGCGATCTCTCTCTCCCTGCGATCTCTCTCTCTCCCTCTGATCTCTCTCTCCCTCTGATCTCTCTCTCCCTCTGATCTCTCTCTCCCTCTGATCTCTCTCTCTCTCTCTCTCCCTGTGATCTCTCTCTCTCCCTCTGATCTCTCTCTCCCTCTGATCTCTCTCTCCCTCTGATCTCTCTCTCCCTCTGATCTCTCTCTCCCTCTGATCTCTCTCTCCCTCTGATCTCTCTCTCCCTGTGATCTCTCTCTCTCTCTCTCTCCCTGTGATCTCTCTCTCTCCCTCTGATCTCTCTCTCCCTCTGATCTCTCTCTCCCTCTGATCTCTCTCTCCCTCTGATCTCTCTCTCCCTGTGATCTCTCTCTCCCTGTGATCTCTCTCTCCCTGTGATCTCTCTCTCCCTGCGATCTCTCTCTCTCCCTGTGATCTCTCTCTCTCCCTGTGATCTCTCTCTCCCTGTGATCTCTCTCTCCCTGTGATCTCTCTCTCCCTGTGATCTCTCTCTCCCTGTGATCTCTCTCTCCCTGTGATCTCTCTCTCCCTGTGATCTCTCTCTCCCTGTGATCTCTCTCTCCCTGTGATCTCTCTCTCCCTGTGATCTCTCTCTCCCTGTGATCTCTCTCTCCCTGTGATCTCTCTCTCCCTGTGATCTCTCTCTCCCTGTGATCTCTCTCTCCCTGTGATCTCTCTCTCTCCCTGTGATCTCTCTCTCTCCCTGTGATCTCTCTCTCCCTCTGATCTCTCTCTCCCTGCGATCTCTCTCTCCCTGCGATCTCTCTCTCTCCCTGCGATCTCTCTCTCTCCCTGCGATCTCTCTCTCTCCCTGCGATCTCTCTCTCCCTCTGATCTCTCTCTCCTCTGATCTCTCTCTCCCTGTGATCTCTCTCTCCCTGTGATCTCTCTCTCCTCTGATCTCTCTCTCTCCCTGTGATCTCTCTCTCCCTGTGATCTCTCTCTCCCTCTGATCTCTCTCTCCCTCTGATCTCTCTCTCCCTCTGATCTCTCTCTCCCTCTGATCTCTCTCTCCCTCTGATCTCTCTCTCCCTCTGATCTCTCTCTCCCTGTGATCTCTCTCTCCCTGTGATCTCTCTCTCCCTGTGATCTCTCTCTCCCTGTGATCTCTCTCTCTCTCTGATCTCTCTCTCCCTGTGATCTCTCTCTCCCTGTGATCTCTCTCTCCCTGTGATCTCTCTCTCCCTGTGATCTCTCTCTCCCTGTGATCTCTCTCTCTCTCTGATCTCTCTCTCCCTGTGATCTCTCTCTCCCTGTGATCTCTCTCTCCCTGTGATCTCTCTCTCCCTGTGATCTCTCTCTCCCTGTGATCTCTCTCTCCCTGTGATCTCTCTCTCTCTCTCTCCCTCTGATCTCTCTCTCTCTCTGATCTCTCTCTCTCCCTGTGATCTCTCTCTCCCTCTGATCTCTCTCTCCCTCTGATCTCTCTCTCCCTCTGATCTCTCTCTCTCTCTGATCTCTCTCTCTCCCTGTGATCTCTCTCTCCCTCTGATCTCTCTCTCCCTGTGATCTCTCTCTCCCTGTGATCTCTCTCTCCCTCTGATCTCTCTCTCTCTCTCTCTCCCTCTGATCTCTCTCTCTCTCTGATCTCTCTCTCTCCCTGTGATCTCTCTCTCCCTGTGATCTCTCTCTCCCTGTGATCTCTCTCTCCCTGTGATCTCTCTCTCCCTGTGATCTCTCTCTCCCTGTGATCTCTCTCTCCCTGCGATCTCTCTCTCCCTGCGATCTCTCTCTCCCTCTGATCTCTCTCTCCCTCTGATCTCTCTCTCCCTCTGATCTCTCTCTCCCTCTGATCTCTCTCTCCCTCTGATCTCTCTCTCCCTCTGATCTCTCCCTGTGATCTCTCTCTCCCTGTGATCTCTCTCTCCCTGTGATCTCTCTCTCCCTGTGATCTCTCTCTCTCTCTGATCTCTCTCTCCCTCTGATCTCTCTCTCCCTCTGATCTCTCTCTCCCTGTGATCTCTCTCTCCCTGTGATCTCTCTCTCTCTGTGATCTCTCTCTCCCTCTGATCTCTCTCTCCCTCTGATCTCTCTCTCCCTCTGATCTCTCTCTCCCTCTGATCTCTCTCTCCCTCTGATCTCTCTCTCCCTGTGATCTCTCTCTCCCTGTGATCTCTCTCTCCCTGTGATCTCTCTCTCCCTGTGATCTCTCTCTCCCTGTGATCTCTCTCTCTCTGTGATCTCTCTCTCCCTCTGATCTCTCTCTCCCTCTGATCTCTCTCTCCCTCTGATCTCTCTCTCCCTGTGATCTCTCTCTCCCTGTGATCTCTCTCTCCCTGTGATCTCTCTCTCCCTGTGATCTCTCTCTCTCCCTCTGATCTCTCTCTCCCTGTGATCTCTCTCCCTCTGATCTCTCTCTCTCTCTGATCTCTCTCTCTCCCTGTGATCTCTCTCTCCCTGTGATCTCTCTCTCCCTGTGATCTCTCTCTCCCTCTGATCTCTCTCTCCCTCTGATCTCTCTCTCCCTGTGATCTCTCTCTCCCTGTGATCTCTCTCTCCCTCTGATCTCTCTCTCCCTCTGATCTCTCTCTCCCTCTGATCTCTCTCTCCCTCTGATCTCTCTCTCCCTCTGATCTCTCTCTCTCTGTGATCTCTCTCTCCCTCTGATCTCTCTCTCCCTGTGATCTCTCTCTCCCTCTGATCTCTCTCTCTCTCTCCCTGTGATCTCTCTCTCCCTCTGATCTCTCTCTCCCTGTGATCTCTCTCTCCCTGTGATCTCTCTCTCCCTGTGATCTCTCTCTCCCTGTGATCTCTCTCTCCCTGTGATCTCTCTCTCCCTGTGATCTCTCTCTCCCTGTGATCTCTCTCTCCCTGTGATCTCTCTCTCCCTCTGATCTCTCTCTCCCTGTGATCTCTCTCTCCCTCTGATCTCTCTCTCCCTCTGATCTCTCTCTCCCTCTGATCTCTCTCTCCCTCTGATCTCTCTCTCCCTCTGATCTCTCTCTCCCTCTGATCTCTCTCTCCCTCTGATCTCTCTCTCCCTCTGATCTCTCTCTCCCTCTGATCTCTCTCTCCCTCTGATCTCTCTCTCCCTCTGATCTCTCTCTCCCTCTGATCTCTCTCTCCCTGTGATCTCTCTCTCCCTCTGATCTCTCTCTCTCTCTCCCTGTGATCTCTCTCTCCCTCTGATCTCTCTCTCCCTGTGATCTCTCTCTCCCTGTGATCTCTCTCTCCCTGTGATCTCTCTCTCCCTGTGATCTCTCTCTCCCTGTGATCTCTCTCTCTCTCTGATCTCTCTCTCTCTCTGATCTCTCTCTCTCTCTGATCTCTCTCTCCCTCTGATCTCTCTCTCCCTGTGATCTCTCTCTCCCTGTGATCTCTCTCTCCCTGTGATCTCTCTCTCCCTGTGATCTCTCTCTCCCTGTGATCTCTCTCTCCCTGTGATCTCTCTCTCCCTGTGATCTCTCTCTCCCTGTGATCTCTCTCTCCCTGTGATCTCTCTCTCCCTGTGATCTCTCTCTCCCTGTGATCTCTCTCTCCCTGTGATCTCTCTCTCCCTGTGATCTCTCTCTCCCTGTGATCTCTCTCTCCCTGTGATCTCTCTCTCCCTGTGATCTCTCTCTCCCTGTGATCTCTCTCTCCCTGTGATCTCTCTCTCCCTGTGATCTCTCTCTCCCTGTGATCTCTCTCTCCCTGTGATCTCTCTCTCCCTGTGATCTCTCTCTCCCTGTGATCTCTCTCTCCCTGTGATCTCTCTCTCTCTCTGATCTCTCTCTCCCTGTGATCTCTCTCTCCTGTGATCTCTCTCTCCCTGTGATCTCTCTCTCCCTGTGATCTCTCTCTCCCTGTGATCTCTCTCTCCCTGTGATCTCTCTCTCCCTGTGATCTCTCTCTCCCTGTGATCTCTCTCTCCCTGTGATCTCTCTCTCCCTGTGATCTCTCTCTCCCTGTGATCTCTCTCTCCCTGTGATCTCTCTCTCCCTCTGATCTCTCTCTCCCTCTGATCTCTCTCTCCCTCTGATCTCTCTCTCCCTCTGATCTCTCTCTCCCTGTGATCTCTCTCTCTCTCTCCCTGTTATCTCTCTCTCCCTCTGATCTCTCTCTCCCTCTGATCTCTCTCTCCCTGTGATCTCTCTCTCTGATCTCTCTCTCCCTGTGATCTCTCTCGCTCCCTGTGATCTCTCTCTCCCTGTGATCTCTCTCTCCCTGTGATCTCTCTCTCCCTGTGATCTCTCTCTCCCTGTGATCTCTCTCTCCCTGTGATCTCTCTCTCCCTGTGATCTCTCTCTCTCCCTCTGTGATCTCTCTCTCTCTCTCTGTGATCTCTCTCTCCCTGTGATCTCTCTCTCCCTGTGATCTCTCTCTCCCTGTGATCTCTCTCTCCCTGTGATCTCTCTCTCCCTGCGATCTCTCTCTCCCTGTGATCTCTCTCTCCCTGTGATCTCTCTCTCCCTGTGATCTCTCTCTCCCTGTGATCTCTCTCTCCCTGTGATCTCTCTCTCCCTGTGATCTCTCTCTCCCTGTGATCTCTCTCTCCCTGTGATCTCTCTCTCCCTGTGATCTCTCTCTCCCTGTGATCTCTCTCTCCCTGTGATCTCTCTCTCCCTGTGATCTCTCTCTCTCTGATCTCTCTCTCCCTGTGATCTCTCTCCCTGTGATCTCTCTCCCTGTGATCTCTCTCTCCCTGTGATCTCTCTCTCCCTCTGATCTCTCTCTCCCTCTGATCTCTCTCTCCCTGTGATCTCTCTCTCTGATCTCTCTCTCTCTCTGATCTCTCTCTCTCTCTCTCTACAGGCACCACTTGGATACAGCAGATTGTGGATTTTATTAATTGTAACGGTGATGTGGAGATGTGTAACCGAGCCCCCATCCACCATCGGATTCCATTCCTCGAATTCTTTGCCTTCGGCCCATCCGGTGAGAATCTTCAGCAAATTAAACCTTTGGTGACCCGTACCCCGGGGAGAGTCGGTGCTCATGGGGGACCCGTACCCCGGGGATAGTCGGTTTCGGTGGGGGACCCGTACCCCGGGGAGAGTCGGTGTCGGTGGGGGACCCGTACCCCGGGGAGAGTCGGTGTCGGTGGGGGACCCGTACCCCGGGGAGAGTCTGTGTCGGTGGGGGATCCGTATCCCGAGGAGAGTCAGTGTCCGTGGGGGACCCGTACCCCGGGGAGAGTCGGTGTCGGTGGGGGACCCGTACCCCGGGGAGAGTCGGTGCCCGTGGGGGAACTGTACCCCGGGGAGAGTCGGTGTCGGTGGGGGACCCGTACCCCGGGGAGAGTCGGTGTCGGTGGGGGACCCGTACCCCGGGGAGAGTCTGTGTCGGTGGGGGATCCGTATCCCGAGGAGAGTCAGTGTCCGTGGGGGACCCGTACCCCGGGGAGAGTCGGTGTCGGTGGGGGACCCGTACCCCGGGGAGAGTCGGTGCCCGTGGGGGAACTGTACCCCGGGGAGAGTCGGTGCCCGTGGGGGATCCGTACCCCGGGGAGAGTCGGTGCCCGTGGGGGATCCGTACCCCGGGGAGAGTCGGTGTCGGTGGGGGACCCGTACCCCGGGGAGAGTCGGTGTCGGTGGGGGACCCGTACCCCGGGGAGAGTCGGTGTCGGTGGGGGACCCGTACCCCGGGGAGAGTCGGTGTCGGTGGGGGACCCGTACCCCGGGGAGAGTCTGTGTCGGTGGGGGAACCGTACCCCGGGGAGAGTCGGTGCCCGTGGGGGATCCGTACCCCGGGGAGAGTCGGTGCCCGTGGGGGATCCGTACCCCGGGGAGAGTCGGTGCCCGTGGGGGGGCCCCTACCCCGGGGAGTGTCGGTGTCCGAGGGGGGGGCTCCTACCCCGGGGAGAGTGGGAAATACTATTGGATGGTAAAATATGAACAGGATTCTTGCACTGTAACACTGGGAGCTCGTAACATCTCCATCTCATTTCAGGTCTTGAACAGATTGAGAAACTGTCGTCTCCCAGGATGATTAAGACCCACCTCCCCATTCAATTCATCCCGAAATCCGTCTGGGAACAGGACTGCAAGGTACAGGACCCGACAGACTCCTCTTTGACCAGCTCCCCCACCCCCGGGCTAACCCTTCATCCCTCCCCCCTCACCGTGTTCAACTCCACATCCCTCGCACCATCTCCAACACTAACTCATTCCTGCCCTCAGCCTCCAAACTGAGGGACTCCCTCCCCCTCTCCCTCACTCTCCGGAACTGTCCCCAGTAACTCCGGGTGTGTGTCTAACCAGGGCTTTGTACAGCTGAAGCAGGACTTCCAACCCGCCCTTGTGTTCTACTCCTCGAGATATAAAGGCCAGCGTTTGGGATTATTTTCTCTACCCAGTTTGTGACATTTTAATAATCTGGTTTTGCAATGTTTTCTGGAGCAGTACTCTGAGGAATCCTACACCTGTGTAGGGGCCCCAACAACCCCACTGCCTTGTGGGCGTCTCGGGAGAGACCAAGGCTAAGGGAGTAAACCCTAACAGAAAATCCGGAGCGGAACCCCGTAGGCGGTCATGTGTCACCTTTGGCATGTTTCCGGCAGTTCCTGCAGCCATACTGGTGCCAAACGTCGTGTCCTGCACTCCTTTGGACCCCACCAGAAAGGCCGAGAGGGGGGTTTTGACGACTGGGCAACTCTCAACCTCCATAAATTTGCCCAGGCATGCGCCATGGAGAGGTCACTCCATAGTTGCCTCACAGCGACTGAAACAACACGGAAGGCAGCAGTTACGGGTTATAAGTCCAGATAAATTGGCGTAGAAACTGGGCGCCACGGGTTGCCTTTGTCGGTGGGAGAGGTCATTGCACCTCACTGGACAGCTACCGCCCGCCTCAAACCGGGCAACCCCCGGTCAATAAGGTTCTGTCCCGCCACAGTCTGCCTGCTTCAATGGGTGCTTGGAGCTCAGGGTCATTGCCCGAAAGGTGGACTGATACACCGCACCAAACAACATGAAAAAAGGAAAGAAGGTACCAGCCCTTCGCTTTGCAAGCTGGAACGTAAGAACTATGTGTCCTGGCCTGTCGGAAGACCTTACACAAATCAACGATTCTCGGAAGACCGCCATCATTAACAACGAGCTCAGTAGATTCAATGTGGACATTGCAGCACTTCAGGAGACTCGCCTCCCCGCGAGTGGCTCTCTAGCAGAGCAAGACTACACCTTCTTCTGGCAGGGCAGGGATCCTGAAGAACCAAGACAGCATGGAGTGGGCTTCGCCATCAGAAACTCCTTGCTCAGCATGATAGAGCCTCCCTCAAATGGCTCGGAACGCATACTGTCCATCCGACTGCTCACCACCTCTGGTCCAGTACACCTTCTCAGCATCTATGCTCCAACACTCTGCTCCCCACCTGAAGCTAAAGACCAGTTCTATGAACAACTCCATAACATCATTAGCAGCATCCCCAACACCGAACACCTATTCCTGCTGGTGGACTTTAATGCCAGGGTTGGGGCCGACCATGACTCATGGCCCTCCTGCCTTGGGCGCTATGGCATTGGAAGGATGAATGAGAACGGGCAGAGACTGCTTGAGTTGTGTACCTATCATAACCTCTGCATCACCAACTCGTTCTTTCACACTAAACCCTGTCACCAGGTTTCATGGAGGCACCCAAGATCGCGTCGTTGGCACCAGCTAGACCTCATTGTCACAAGGCGAGCCGCCTTAAACAGTGTTCAAATCACACGCAGCTTCCACAGTGCGGACTGCGACACCGACCACTCCCTGGTGTGCAGCAAGGTTAGACTCAGACCAAAGAAGTTGCATCATTCCAAGCAGAAGGGCCACCCGCGCATCAACACGAGCAGAATTTCTCACCCACAGCTGTTACAAAAATTTCTAAATTTACTTGTAACAGCCCTTCAAAACACTCCCACAGGGGATGCTGGGACCAAGTGGGCCCACATCAGAGACGCCATCTATGAGTCAGCTTTGACCACCTACGGCAAAAGTGCGAAGAGAAATGCAGACTGGTTTCAATCTCATAATGAAGAGCTGGAACCTGTCATAGCCGCTAAGCGCATTGCACTGTTGAACGACAAGAAAGCCCCCAGCGATTTAACATCCGCAGCACTTAAAGCAGCCAGAAGTACTGCACAAAGAACAGCTAGGCGCTGCGCAAACGACTACTGGCAACACCTATGCAGTCATATTCAGCTGGCCTCAGACACCGGAAACATCAGAGGAATGTATGATGGCATGAAGAGAGCTCTTGGGCCAACCATCAAGAAGATCACCCCCCTCAAATCTAAATCGGGGGACATAATCACTGACCAACGCAAACAGGTGGACCGCTGGGTTGAGCACTACCTAGAACTGTACTCCAGGGAGAATGCTGTCACTGAGACTGCCCTCAATGCAGCCCAGCCTCTACCAGTCATGGATGAGCTGGACATACAGCCAACCAAATCGGAACTCAGTGATGCCATTGATTCCCTAGCCAGCGGAAAAGCCCCTGGGAAGGACAGCATTACCCCTGAAATAATCAAGAGTGCCAAGCCTGCTATACTCTCAGCACTACATGAACTGCTATGCCTGTGCTGGGACGAGGGAGCAGTACCCCAGGACATGCGCGATGCCAACATCATCACCCTCTATAAAAACAAAGGTGACCGCGGTGACTGCAACAACTACCGTGGAATCTCCCTGCTCAGCATAGTGGGGAAAGTCTTTGCTCGAGTCGCTCTGAACAGGCTCCAGAAGCTGGCCGAGCGCGTCTACCCTGAGGCACAGTGTGGCTTTCGTGCAGAGAGATCGACTATTGACATGCTGTTCTCCCTTCGTCAGATACAGGAGAAATGCCGCGAACAACAGATGCCCCTCTACATTGCTTTCATTGATCTCACCAAAGCCTTTGACCTCGTCAGCAGACGTGGTCTCTTCAGACTACTAGAAAAGATCGGATGTCCACCAAAGCTACTAAGTATCATCACCTCATTCCATGACAATATGAAAGGCACAATTCAACATGGTGGCTCATCAGAGCCCTTTCCTATCCTGAGTGGTGTGAAACAGGGCTGTGTTCTCGCACCCACACTTTTTGGGATTTTCTTCTCCCTGCTGCTTTCACATGCGTTCAAATCCTCTGAAGAAGGAATTTTCCTCCACACAAGATCAGGGGGCAGGTTGTTCAACCTTGCCCGTCTAAGAGCGAAGTCCAAAGTACGGAAAGTCCTCATCAGAGAACTCCTCTTTGCTGACGATGCTGCTTTAACATCTCACACTGAAGAATGCCTGCAGAGTCTCATCGACAGGTTTGCGTCTGCCTGCAATGAATTTGGCCTAACCATCAGCCTCAAGAAAACGAACATCATGGGGCAGGATGTCAGAAATGCTCCATCCATCAATATTGGCGACCACGCTCTGGAAGTGGTTCAAGAGTTCACCTACCTAGGCTCAACTATCACCAGTAACCTGTCTCTAGATGCAGAAATCAACAAGCGCATGGGAAAGGCTTCCACTGCTATGTTCAGACTGGCCAAGAGAGTGTGGGAAAATGGCGCACTGACACGGAACACAAAAGTCCAAGTGTATCAGGCCTGTGTCCTCAGTACCTTGCTCTACGGCAGCGAGGCCTGGACAACGTATGCCAGCCAAGAGCGACGTCTCAATTCATTCCATCTTCGCTGCCTTCGGAGAATACTTGGCATCAGGTGGCAGGACTATATCTCCAACACAGAAGTCCTTGAAGCGGCCAACACCCCCAGCTTATACACACTACTGAGTCAGCGGCGCTTGAGATGGCTTGGCCATGTGAGCCGCATGGAAGATGGCAGGATCCCCAAAGACACATTGTACAGCGAGCTCGCCACTGGTATCAGACCCACCGGCCGTCCATGTCTCCGTTATAAAGACGTCTGCAAACGCGACATGAAATCGTGTGACATTGATCACAAGTCGTGGGAGTCAGTTGCCAGCATTCGCCAGAGCTGGCGGGCAGCCATAAAGACAGGGCTAAATTGTGGCGAGTCGAAGAGACTTAGTAGTTGGCAGGAAAAAAGACAGAGGCGCAAGGGGAGAGCCAACTGTGCAACAGCCCCGACAAACAAATTTCTCTGCAGCACCTGTGGAAGAGCCTGTCACTCCAGAATTGGCCTTTATAGCCACTCCAGGCGCTGCTTCACAAACCACTGACCACCTCCAGGCGCGTATCCATTGTCTCTCGAGATAAGGAGGCCCAAAAGAAAAGAACTCTGAGGAACCAATTAGGAAATAGGCTATTTTAGATTTAGCATTGTTCAATGAAAAAGGACTAGTTAATAATCTTATTGTAAAGAAGCCTTTAGGGAAGAGTGACCATAATATGATAGAATTTTACATTAAGTTTGAAAGTGATGTGGTTCAATCAGAAACTGGAGTCTTAAATCTAAGTAAAGGAAACTATGAAGGTATGAGGGGCAAATTGGCTGTGGTGGATTGGGAAACTGGGAGATAAAGAAAGAGAAAATAGAATATGAGAGTAAACTAGCCAGAAACATAAAAACAAACTGTAAAAGTTTCTATAGGTATGTAAAAAGGAAAAGATTAGCAAAGACAAATGTGGACCCATTCTAAGCAGAGTCAGGAGAATTTATAACGGGGAATAAGAAAGCGGCAGAGAAATTAAACAAATACAGAGGGAAAATACTAAAAACCTCCCTGAAATAATAGCGAATCAAGGGACTAGTGTAAATGAGGAACTGCAAGATGATGTTATGATTGAAAAAAAATAACTAGAGAAATTAATGGGGCTTAAAGGAGATCAATCCCCTGGACCTGATGATTGACATCCCAGAGTGTTGAAAGAGGTGGCCGGAGAGATAGTTGATGCATTGGTGGTCATCTTTCAAAACTCGATAGACTCTGGAATGGTTCCTGCAGATTGGAAGGTGGCAAATGTAACCCCACTATTGACAAAAGGAGGGAGAGAGAAAATGGGGAACTACAGACCTGTTCGTCTAACATCAGTCAGAGGGAAAATGCTCCAATCTATAATAAAGCATGTGATAACCGGAAACTTAAAAAATAATGGGAGGATTAGGCAGAGTCAACATCGATTTATGAAAGGGAAATCATCTTTAATAAACCTGTTGGGAGTTTTTGGAGGGTGTAACTAGCAGGATAGATAAGGGGGAACTGGTGGATGTGGTATATTTAGATTTTCAGAACGCTTTCGATAAGGAGCCACACAAGAGGTTAGTTAGCAAACAAAAATAGAACCTGTGGGATTGTGGGGAATACATTGGCTTGGATTGAAAACTGGTTCATGGACAGAAAACAGAGAGTGGGAATAAATAGGTCATTGTCGGATCGGCAAGCAGGGAACTAGTGAGGTACCGAGAGGATCAGTGCTTGGGTCCCCAGCTATTCACAGTCTATATCAAGGATGTGGGGATCAAACGTAACATTTCCAAGTTTGCAGACGACACAAAACTGGGCGGAAGTGTGAGTTGTGAGGAGGGTGCAAAGACGTTTCAATGGGAAGAGGCTGGGAAGTGTTGGATTTCAACGGTGGGGGTGGGGTGGGGGGGGGGGGTGCTCGGGTGTCCTTGCTCGTGAATCACGGAAAGCTACCATGCAGGGCCAACAAGCAATTAAGAAGACAAATGGTACGTTGGCCTTCATTACAAGAGTACAGGAGTAAAGGTCCCTTTGCTGCAGTTATATAGAGCCTTGGTGAGACCGCACCTGGAGTATTGCGTGCAGTTTCGCTCCCCTTATCGTAGAGAAGATATACTTGCCATATGAGCAGAGATTGAGTCGAATGGGCCTTTATTCTCTTGTGTTTAGAAGAATGAGAGGTGATTGCATTCAAACATACAAACTTCTTATGGGACCCAACAGGGTAGATGCAGGAAGGATGTTTCCCCTGGCTGGGGAGTCGACAACCAGGGGACGCAGCCTCAGAATTTAGGACTGAGATGAGGAGGGATTTCTTCACTCAGAGGGTGGTGAATCTTTGGAATTCTCTCCCCCCCCCCCCCCCCCCCCCTGAGGATTCACTAATGGGATCTTCTCCTCCCTGTTTCCAGGTGATAACGGTTGCTCGGAATGCAAAGGACAACCTCGTGTCTTACTATCATTTCCATCGGATGAACCAGGTGATGCCTGAGCCCGGAAGCTGGCAGGAATTCCTGCAAATATTCATGGATGGACAAGGTGGGATTTAAACTCCTGACACAAACTGTCACTGAACAGAGCAGGTACAGTACGGGGGTTAGATACAGAGTAAAGCTCCCTCTACACTGTCCACATCAAACACTCCCAGGACAGGTACAGTACGGGGGTTAGATACAGAGTAAAGCTCCCTCTACACTGTCCACCATCAAACACTCCCAGGACAGGTACAGTACGGGGGTTAGTTACAGAGTAAAGCTCCCTCTACACTGTCCCCATCAAACACTCCCAGGACAGGTACAGTACGGGGGTTAGATACAGAGTAAAGCTCCCTCTACACTGTCCCCCATCAAACACTCCCAGGACAGGTACAGTACGGGGGTTAGATACAGAGTAAAGATCCCTCTACACTGTCCCCCATCAAACACTCCCAGGACAGGTACAGTACGGGGGTTAGATACAGAGTAAAGCTCCCTCTACACTGTCCCCCATCAAACACTCCCAGGACAGGTACAGTACGGGGGTTAGATACAGAGTAAAGCTCCCTCTACACTGTCCCCATCAAACACTCCCAGGACAGGTACAGTACGGGGGTTAGATACAGAGTAAAGCTCCCTCTACACTGTCCCCCATCAAACACTCCCAGGACAGGTACAGTACGGGGGTTAGATACAGAGTAAAGCTCCCTCTACACTGTCCCCCATCAAACACTCCCAGGACAGGTACAGTACGGGGGTTAGATACAGAGTAAAGCTCCCTCTACACTGTCCCCATCAAACACTCCCAGGACAGGTACAGAACGGGGGTTAGATACAGAGTAAAGCTCCCTCTACACTGTCCCCATCAAACACTCCCAGGACAGGTACAGTACGGGGGTTAGATACAGAGTTAAGCTCCCTCTACACTGTCCCCCATCAAACACTCCCAGGACAGGTACAGTACGGGGGTTAGATACAGAGTAAAGCTCCCTCTACACTGTCCCCCATCAAACACTCCCCAGGACAGGTACAGTACGGGGGTTAGATACAGAGTAAAGCTCCCTCTACACTGTCCCCCATCAAACACTCCCCAGGACAGGTACAGTATGGGGGTTAGATACAGAGTAAAGCTCCCTCTACACTGTCCCCCATCAAACACTCCCAGGACAGGTACAGTACAGGGGTTAGATACAGAGTAAAGATCCCTCTACACTGTCCCCCATCAAACACTCCCAGGACAGGTACAGTACGGGGGTTAGATACAGAGTAAAGCTCCCTCTACACTGTCCCCCATCAAACACTCCCAGGACAGGTACAGTACGGGGGTTAGATACAGAGTAAAGCTCCCTCTACACTGTCCCCATCAAACACTCCCAGGACAGGTACAGTACGGGGGTTAGATACAGAGTTAAGCTCCCTCTACACTGTCCCCCATCAAACACTCCCAGGACAGGTACAGTACGGGGGTTAGATACAGAGTAAAGCTCCCTCTACACTGTCCCCCATCAAACACTCCCAGGACAGGTACAGTACGGGGGTTAGATACAGAGTTAAGCTCCCTCTACACTGTCCCCCATCAAACACTCCCAGGACAGGTACAGTACGGGGGTTAGATACAGAGTAAAGCTCCCTCTACACTGTCCCCCATCAAACACTCCCAGGACAGGTACAGTACGGGGGTTAGATACAGAGTAAAGCTCCCTCTACACTGTCCCCCATCAAACACTCCCCAGGACAGGTACAATACGGGGGTTAGATACAGAGTAAAGGTCCCTCTACACTGTCCCCCATCAAACACTCCCAGGACAGGTACAGTACGGGGGTTAGATACAGAGTAAAGCTCCCTCTACACTGTCCCCCATCAAACACTCCCAGGACAGGTACAGTACGGGGGTTAGATACAGAGTAAAACTCCCTCTACACTGTCCCCATCAAACACTCCCAGGACAGGTACAGTACGGGGGTTAGATACAGAGTAAAGCTCCCTCTACACTGTCCCCCATCAAACACTCCCAGGACAGGTACAGTATGGGGGTTAGATACAGAGTAAAGCTCCCTCTACACTGTCCCTGGTTTGTGTCTGCTCCAGTTGTACTGATCCTGTTTCGGGAGCAGGGAGAAACACAATGGGATCTTACTGTGTCTAAACGTTCTGTGTTTCAGTGGCCTGGGGTTCTTGGTATGATTACGTGAAGGGATGGTGGGAAGCGAAGGAAAAACGTCGAATTCTCTTTCTCTTCTATGAAGATCTGAAGGAGGTAATGGAGGCAGAGGATGCAAGTTACAGAGAGGGACAGAGAGGGAGACACACACAGACAGAGAGGGCGAGAGCGAAAGAGAGACAGAGAGAGAGTCAGAGAACGTGATAGAGAGAGTCAGAGAACGAGAGACAAAGAGAGAGACAAAGCGACAGGGGGAGGGGGAGAGAGTGGGGGTAGAGAGAGACAGAAAGACATCGGGAGAGAGAGAGACAAAGAGACAAAGAGGGAGAGAGAGAGGGGGACAGAGGGAGAGAGAGAGACCGACAGGCAGAGAGAGAGACAGAGGGAGACGGAGAGAGAGAGAGACAGACAGGCAGAGAGATAGAGACAGAGGGAGATGGAGAGACGGAGAGAGGGGGAAGGATGGAGACCAAGACAAAGAGGGAGATAGATAGAGACAAGGAAGGAGGGAGAGAGAAAGATGCAGATAGGAAAGAGGGAAGAAAGGAGAGAGAGAAAAAGAGTGAGTGAGTGAGAGGTTGAAATGTCGGACCTTGCACAGGGTGGGAGTTGATGTGAGGTGAATGGGCAAACAGATTACATTTGATGTTTCCATGACCCCTGACCCCGGGACTGAATGGTCAATCCCCCTCTCACTGACCCCTGACTCCAGGATTGGATGGTCAATTCCCCCTCTCACTGACCCTTGAGCCCGGGCCCAGATGGTCAATCTCCCTCACACTTGACCCCTGACCCCAGGACTGGATGGTCAATCTCCCTCACACTTGACCCCTGACCCCGGGACTGGATGGTCAATCCCCCTCACACTGACCCCTGACCCTGGATGGTCAGTTCCTCCCTTTCACTGACCCCTGACGCCCGTCTGGATGGTCAATCCCCCCCTCTCACTGACCCTTGAACCTGGGCCCAGATGGTCAATCTCCCTCACACTTGACCCCTGACCCCAGGACTGGATGGTCAATCTCCCTCACACTGACCCCTGACCCTCAGACTGAATAGTCAATTTCCCTCTCACTGACCCCTGACCCTGGATGGTCAGTCTCCCCACCACCTCCCACACAGATTCGCCGTTCTCTAACGCCTGGCCATTCTCACCCTAGAACCCCAGACGGGAAATCCTGAAGGTGGCCAAGTTCATGGAGAAGGTTCTGGAAGAGGATGTCGTTGAGAAGATTGTTCGCCTGTCCTCTTTCAGTGCCATGAAGGACAACCCAATGGTCAACTACAGCACCCTCCCGCCGTCCGTGATGGATCAGACCATCTCCAGTTTCATGCGCAAGGGTACGTTCGAAGGGTCAAGGGTCAGAGGACTGAGGACTGACCGGTCACCCGCTGCAGCCTGTGGGGCGTGTGGGGTGGGGAGGGTTGGAGGGTGAAGTGTGTCTCTGGACAGCGGGAACGAAAGACTCCTCTCTCTATGGGGTGCGAACGAGGGGCTCAGTGGGTGAGACACCGATCTTTCGCCCCTTTGGGGCCTGGTCATGGGACTCCAAGGGCCCAGGTCCCAGGACTTTTGCAGGAGGCTGGGATTAGCCTGTGTTAAATTATCCTGATTTCAGGAGGGTGTAGAGACTGGTGGAATGGGCAGGCAGGGGGCAAATACAGTTTAATACAGGGAGGGGTGGAGTGATGCATTTTAGTAGGAAGAACAGGGAGAGGCAATATAAAATAAAGGGTACAATTCTATCAGGGGTGCAGGAGCAGAGAGACCTGGGGTTGTATGTACACAAATCTTAGAAAGCAATGTACCAAGGCTCCTTAAATAGAGGGCGAGGGGAGGAGGTAAGTTGGACAGGCATCTACCCCTTTAAATGTACTTACATTGCCTCTCTTTCTCTCTCTCTCTCACTCTCGCTCTCCCTCTGTCTCTCTCGCTCTCCCTCTGTCTCTCTCGCTCTCCCTCTGTCTCTCTCGCTCTCCCTCTGTCTCTCTCGCTCTCACGCTGTCTCTCTCGCTCTCACGCTGTCTCTGTCTCTCTCTCTCTCTGCCTCTCTCTGTCTCTCTCTCTCGCTCTCTCTGTCTCTCTCTCTCGCTCTTTGTCTCTGTCTCTCTCTCACTCTGTCTCTCTCTCGCTCTTTCCCAGGTGAGGTTGGAGACTGGAAACATCATTTTACCGTCGCTCAGAATGAAGCTTTCGATGAACATTACGAGAGAGAGATGGCAGAAAGTTCACTGAAGTTTCGTGAAGTTCTGTAACAAATCTGAGTCATAAAACAGCACGGAAAAATCAGAATTAAACCTCTTTAACCATCAGACAAAGTCTTGAAGACAAATTATTTCACATCAGGTCTGGTCAATCACTGAAACAGCCCTCGGGGGCAACTGAGACACACCAGTCAGTGTACAGATATCATCCTGAGAGAGAGAGACTGAGAGACACCAGTCAGTGTACATATATCACCCTGAGAGAGAGAGGGACTGAGAGACACCAGTCAGTGTACAGATATCACCCTGAGAGAGAGGGACTGAGAGACACCAGTCAGTGTACAGATATCACCCTGAGAGAGAGGGGACTGAGAGACACCAGTCAGTGTACAGATATCACCCTGAGAGAGAGGGACTGAGAGACACCAGTCAGTGTACAGATATCACCCTGAGAGAGAGAGGACTGAGAGACACCACTCAGTGTACAGATATCACCCTGAGAGAGAGGGGACTGAGAGACACCAGTCAGTGTACAGATATCACCCAGAGAGAGAGGGACTGAGAGACACCAGTCAGTGTACAGATATCACCCTGAGAGAGAGAGACTGAGAGACACCAGTCAGTGTACAGATATCACCCTGAGAGAGAGAGACTGAGAGACACCAGTCAGTGTACAGATATCACCCTGAGAGAGAGAGACTGAGAGACACCAGTCAGTGTACAGATATCACCCTGAGAGAGAGAGACTGAGAGACACCAGTCAGTGTACAGATATCACCCTGAGAGAGAGAGACTGAGAGACACCAGTCAGTGTACAGATATCACCCTGAGAGAGAGGGGACTGAGAGACACCAGTCAGTGTACAGATATCACCCTGAGAGAGAGGGGACTGAGAGACACCAGTCAGTGTACAGATATCACCCTGAGAGAGAGGGACTGAGAGACACCAGTCAGTGTACAGATATCACCCAGAGAGAGAGGGGACTGAGAGACACCAGTCAGTGTACAGATATCACCCTGAGAGAGAGGGGACTGAGAGACACCAGTCAGTGTACAGATATCACCCTGAGAGAGAGAGACTGAGAGACACCAGTCAGTGTACAGATATCACCCTGAGAGAGAGGGACTGAGAGACACCAGTCAGTGTACAGATATCACCCTGAGAGAGAGGGGACTGAGAGACACCAGTCAGTGTACAGATATCACCCTGAGAGAGAGAGACTGAGAGACACCAGTCAGTGTACAGATATCACCCTGAGAGAGAGGGGACTGAGAGACACCAGTCAGTGTACAGATATCACTCTGAGAGAGAGGGGACTGAGAGACACCAGTCAGTGGACAGATATCACCCTGAGAGAGAGGGGACTGAGAGACACCAGTCAGTGTACAGATATCACCCTGAGAGAGAGGGGACTGAGAGACACCAGTCAGTGTACAGATATCACCCTGAGAGAGAGGGGACTGAGAGACACCAGTCAGTGTACAGATATCACCCTGAGAGAGAGGGGACTGAGAGACACCAGTCAGTGTACTGATATCTCTCTGAGAGAGAGGGGACTGAGAGACACCAGTCAGTGTACAGATATCACCCTGAGAGAGAGGGACTGAGAGACACCAGTCAGTGTACAGATATCTCTCTGAGAGAGAGGGGACTGAGAGACACCAGTCAGTGGACAGATATCACCCTGAGAGAGAGGGACTGAGAGACACCAGTCAGTGTACAGATATCTCTCTGAGAGAGAGGGGACTGAGAGACACCAGTCAGTGTACAGATATCACCCTGAGAGAGAGGGACTGAGAGACACCAGTCAGTGTACAGATATCTCTCTGAGAGAGAGGGGACTGAGAGACACCAGTCAGTGTACAGATATCACCCTGAGAGAGAGGGACTGAGAGACACCAGTCAGTGTACAGATATCACCCTGAGAGAGAGGGACTGAGAGACACCAGTCAGTGGACAGATATCACCCTGAGAGAGAGGGACTGAGAGACACCAGTCAGTAAACAGATATCACCCTGAGAGAGAGGGGACTGAGAGACACCAGTCAGTGTACAGGATCGATGGCGGAGGAGTCCTCTCTGGGTTCTACTGTGAAACTGGAGCCTGTGGGCGCCAGCAGTTCAGGACCACCCTCCACCTCCGTCCCCAGGCCAATGAGTGGTCCAGGGGAGACAGAAGTTCCCGACTCTGGAAATCCAGCTGGAGCCGAGACCGGAGTCGGACAGAGGAGGCCATCTCCCGCTCCGCCAGCACCCACAGGCCCAGCAGATGGTGCAGCATTCTCGGTTATAACCGGGTCGGGTGTCTCTTGGTTGGTGGTGGACTCCGGCTGGGAGGGCTGACACTATGGGGCGTCTCCCTCCCCTTCATTTCGGGCACCCGACCCAGTAGCAGTGGCGGAATGGGCGGCGTCCCCAGGCTCCCCCACCACAAGCAGGGCCCCACTTACTCCTTTAGGAGGGGCCTCATGTACTGGGGCCATCCCCTCCTCTCCATCCTGAGGAATAGAGTGCTCCTGCCCGGACTTTGCAGCCTTGGCGGTGGCGGTAGGGGGAACCTGGGGACCCGAAACAGGAGACAGCTCCCCTCCAACAGATAGGCCCTGCGCCTCAGGGCCTCTCGTTACCTCTGTGGAGGGGTGCCTTCTCCTCCTTTTCGCACTGGGGCGCAGAGGCTCAGAGACCTCCATGTCATTGGAGGCCTCCGCACCCTCCTTCTTTTTGTGTTAATGTGTCCAGGGGCTGTGCCTCTTGATGTTTCTTTTTCCTCCGCGTCTTCCTTCCACTCGGACGGGCACTCCCCTCCCCGCCGGAGGCTGTGAAAACCACAGCCTCCGGAACCGACTGAGCGGTGTCTGTTGGATGTGTTGGGGGAGTGGGAGGAGGTGCTGTGGAACCACCCTGGGCTGCCGAGGGGACTGGCGGCCGGGAGGTTGGGGCAGTTCTTACGAACATGCCCCACCCCCTGGCAGACGTGGCACCGCGCCCCATCCGAGGTCCAGAAGACGCGGTAGGCCGTCCCCTGAAACTCTATACCGAAGTGGCCCTCCAAGACCTCCTCCCGCGCCAGCTGCATGAATAGCTGGCGGCGGAAGGAGTAGACATGTCGGAGGCTGTGCTCCCGAAGACCGAGCGGGACTGGGGTGATCCCCGACCTCACCTCCCCCAGATGGTGCAGGTGGGGGAGGAGGAGCTCATCAGGAATGAAGGGTGGGACGTTCGACAAGGTTACCCGATGCGCAGTGGCCCCCAGAGGGTCCACTGGCAGGAAAATCCCACCCACTGTGAGCCCCGTACTTAGGGCGAGGGACACAGCCCGCTCGGTCTTCAGGAAGAACACAGCCTTCCCATACATCTTTGAGGCTGCAACAATGGCCGAGGGGCCGACAGCCACGGCCATTGCCTTAACACAAGCCTCAATAGTCATATTAGGATGGGTGTAACGCTTCACCCCATGCTTTGATGTTAAGATTTTAAATGGTGACGGGGCCACAGGAGCAACTGTCGCAGCTGCTGCAGCATAGGAGGGCCCCGCCACCGGAGAGGACTGAGAAGTCACGGGGTGGAAGAGTTACAGGCACTTTGTTGAGCGCAAAAAAAAAAGAAAAGAGCAAATACAATAAATCAAAAATGCAACACTTAAAGGATGTAGCACAGGGGAAGAGGCTGAGGGAGAGGAAGGCCAGGAGGAATCAGTCTTTGTTAGTATTGCACAAGTCTTGTAGCTGGTCTTCCAGTTGGGAGGGTGGGGTGATGTCTTCACCTGGGTCAGCTGTAAGCTGCCCAGGCACACGCCTCCTTTGATGTTCAGATAATAAGTCTCTTCACCTGGGCAGCTCCAGCTGTCCCAGGCTTAATAGTTGGGGTGGGGAGGGAGCTCCCGATCCAAAGATGTTAAACACAGGAGCTCCCTATTGAACAATACAGCCCCACCCAAGGTCTTCAGGTCTCTTCTTTCCCCACCCCCAACAATCAATGAAAAAGACTTTCAGTACCAAGCAAACTCACAAAAGAGCTTCCAGTTCTTCCAGTTCTTCCAGTTCTCCAACTTCCTTCCTTTGTTGAAATTTTGAACAAACTTTTGTTTCAGTTTGAATCTCCCTCTCGCAGCAGTCACACAGCCTGCAGCCTCCGCACACAGCCACAGTCAGCTGCACCTTGTTGATGCACTCAGGCTCCCAAATCAGAGAGCAGCCAATCCCAGTTTTTTTTTTTAACCAGATAAATAAACAAAAAACTCAAATTAAAATGCCATTCTCGGCGTCGACGATGCACTCCAGTCCCTGCGGTGCCCACCGGTCGCGGAAGGCCTCAAGCGTACCGGCGGACACCGCATGCTCCTTTTCCAGGGACACCCGGGCGCGAACGTAACCGCGGAAGAGGGGCAGGCAGTCGGGGAGGACGGACCCCCCGACGGCCCGCAACCTGGACCTGTGAATTGCCACCTTGGCCAGGCCCAGGAGCAGATCGACGAGGAGATCCTCCTCCCGGCCCAAGCCCCTCCGCACCGGGTGCCCAAAGATCAGGAGCGTGGGACTGAAGTGCAGCCAGAATTTGAGGAGCAGCCCCTTCAGATACTCAAATAGGGGCTGCAACCTCGCACACTCCGTATAAATGTGGAACACGGACTCGTCCAGGCCGCAGAAAGTACAGCTGGCCTGGGAGTCCGTGAACCTACTTAAAAGCCTATTGCACGGGACTGCTCTGTGCAGCACCCTCCACCCCAGGTCCCCGATGTAAAGGGGGAAGACTCCCGCGTAGAGAGACCTCCATCGGGGTTTCCCCTCGCCGCCAGATGGCAACGCGGACCGCCAGGGCGTGTCCGGCCGGCTGACGAGGGCGAGGAAGTGGAAAGTGTGCAGGAGCAGCCCGTACAGGAAATCCCTCCGCGCCGATTGGAATGGCACGGAGGGCATTCCCGAGAGGCGGCTCGGGTTGTGCGGGACCGGCTCCCGAGGAGGGTTTCGGGGCCTGGGTCCGATGAGCAGTTCCGGCCGAGCGGGGGTCGGCTCGGCTGGGATCGCTCCGCACTCCCGAGCCCCCTCGCCACCCTCAGTGAGGGGCGTCCCGGGGGTTTCGGCTACTCCTCCGCCCGCCGGACCGTCCCCGGAGTCGGCCGCCCGGACAGCCGAGGCGCTCTCCTCCGCCGGCGGGGGAGCGCCCTGACTGGAGGCGACCATGTTCCAGACTCGGAAAAGATCCCGGTAAAAGACAGGCAACTCCCTCAGAGAGGCGCGGCTAACGGACTCCACCGGGAGCTGCGTGTCGTCTTGAAGGCAGTGACACTGGCGGAAAAAATACGTCGCCAGCACACACCATCTGGGAGGACGCTCGACGTACAGGTATCTCTGCAGGGTCCGAAGGCGGAGAGTCGCAGGCTGGGTGCGGACGCACACCAGCGACTGACCGCCCTCCTCGATCGGGAGACTCAGGACCGCGGCAGAGACCCAGTGTTTCCTCTTGCCCCAGAAGAAATGGACGAGTTTCTTCTGGATCTTGGTGGCAAATACAGGGGGCGGGGCCAAAGTGACCAACCGGTACCACAACATGGAGGCCACCAGTTGGTTTATGACCAACGCTCGGCCCCTGTAGGAAAGCACTCGGAGCAGTCCTGTCCAGCGCCCCAGCCGAGCGGTGACTTTCGCCTCCAACTCCTGCCAGTTTGCCGGCCAGGCTTCCTCAGCGGGGCTAAGGTGGACTCCCAGATAGAGGAGGTGCGTGGTGCTCCACGCAAAAGGTGTCATCTCCTCCGGCAGGGAGTCCACCCGCCACTGACCAACCAGGAGTCCGGAACATTTCTCCCAATTGATCCTCGCGGAGGACGCGGCAGAAAAGGTCTGCTGGCAGTCGCGCATCCTCCGCAAGTCAACGGGATCTGTGATTGCGAGGAGCACGTCGTCGGCGTAAGCCGAGAGGACGACCCGCATGGCCGGCTCGCGCAGAGCCAATCCCGTCAACCTCCTGCGAAGCAGGCACAGGAAGGGCTCCACGCAGATGGTATACAATTGGCCGGACATGGGGCACCCCTGACGCACTCCTCTCCCAAATCGAAGGGGCGCCGTCAAGGACCCGTTAACTTTGACTAGACACTCTGCGGCGGCGTATAAAAGTCGGACCCGGGCCACGAAATGCGGCCCGAGTCCGAAAGCGCGCAGAGTCCCGAAAAGGTAATCGTGATCCACCCTGTCGAACGCCTTCTCCTGATCGAGGGAGAGAAAGGCAACCGACTGACCAGTCCTCTGGGAAAGATGGATCAGGTCCCGGACCAGGTGGATGTTGTCCTGGATGGACCGGTCCGGGACCGTGTAGGACTGGTCGGGGTGGATCATGTGGGCCAGCACGGAGCCCAGGCGGGTAGACATAGCCCGGGCAAAGATCTTATAATCCGTGCTGAGGAGGGAGACCGGACGCCAGTTTTTAAGCAGGCGGAGATCGCCCCTCTTCGGTAGCAGGACAATGACCGCCCTGCGCCACGAGAGGGGCATCTCCCCGGTCGCCAGGCTTTCCCCCAGGACCCGCGCGTAATCGTCCCCCAGGACGTCCCAGAACGCCCTGAGGAACTCCACGGTCAACCCATCCAGCCCTGGGGATTTGCCCCTCGAGAGCTGGTGGAGGGCGCCAGTCAGCTCCGCCAACGTGAGCGGAGCCTCCAATCCTTCGGCGCCCTCCGGGCTGACCTGCGGCAGGTCCTCCCACAAAACTCTGCGCGCATCCTCGCTGGACGGATCCGGAGAGAACAACGCACTGTAATACGTCCGGACCAGGAGGCCCATTCCCTCCGGATCCGTGATGGAGGATCCGTCGTCGGCCAGCAGCTCGACGAGCTGCTTACGGACCCCCCGCCATTTTTCCAGCGAGTAGAAGAAGGGAGAGGCGCGGTCCAAATCTTCCAGGATCTGGATCCGCGACCTCACGTACGCGCCTCGGGACCCTATGAGCTGCAGGTTCCTCAGCGCGCCCTTCTTCTCTTTGTACGCCTGCCACAGGGCCGGGTCCACGACGGCATGACCGAGGCGGGACTCCAAGTCGAGCACCTCCCTCTCAAGGCGCCCGATCTCGGCTTCCCGCCTCTTGGTCGACCCCTTCGCGTACTCCTGACAGAAGACGCAGATGTGAGTCTTGCCCACTATCTTAAGGGCGGCACGGACGGACTGGATGATCAGCGCCAGATTCGACCAACGGTCGAGGGCCAGCTGAACTTTATTGCGGCAACCCCTGCAAGCCGCGAGGAAATCCCGGAGTTCCGCCGTGGGGATGAGAGGAGATTCGGTGGGAGGCACGAGGGACTCCACCACCTCACTGGCGATGGAATCAAGATCATCCTCCGTGCCCCGCACCGAATCCCCATCCTCCTCCGGGTCGTCACCGCCAGCGGCCGACACATCCACCACACACTGTGGGGCGGACGTCCCGGCCGCGCCAGCTGGTCCCGCCTCCGTCACGATCCCACCCCCAGGATCGATGGCGGAGGAGTCCTCTCTGGGTTCTATTGTGAAACTGGAGCCTGTAGGCACCAGCGGTTCAGGACCCCCCTCCACCTCCATCCCCAGGCCAATGAGTGGTCCAGGGGAGACAGAAGTTCCGGACTCCGGGAAACCAGCCGGAGCCGAGACTGGAGGCGGCGAGAGGAGGCCATCTCCCGCTCCGCCAGCACCCACAGGCCCAGCAGATGGGGCAGCATTCTCAGTTATAACTGGGTCGGGTGTCTCCTGGTTGGTGGTGGACTCCGGCTGGGAGGGCTGACCCTCTGGGGCCTCGCCCTCCCCTTCATTCAGGGCACCCGACCCAGTAGCAGTGGCGGAATGGGCGGCTTCCCCAGGCTCCCCCACCACAAGCAGGGCCCCACTTACTCCTTCAGGAGGGGCCATACATACCGGGGCCATCCCCTCCCCTCCATCCTGAGGAATAGGGAGCTCCTGCCCGGACTTTGTAGCCTTGGTGGTGGCGGTAGGGGGCACCTGAGGACCAGAAACAGGAGGCAGCTCCCCTCCAACAGATGGGCCCTGCACCTCAGGGCCCTGTGTTATTTCTGTGGAGGGGTGCCTTCTCCTCTTTTTCGCACTTGGGCGCGGAGACTCAGAGACCTCCATGTCATCAGCGGCCTCCGCCTCCGCACCCTTTTTTCCTTTTTTAGTCACCCTGGGCCTGAGCCCAGCCCTGGGACAGGTGGATTCCATGGGAATGGGCTTTGGGCTGAGCTCAGGCTCGGGTTGAGTCAAAGTGTCCAGGGGACGCGCCTCACGATGTTTCTTTTTTCCCCGCGTCTTCCTTCCACTCGGACGGACGCTCCCCTCCCCGCCAGAGGCTGTGAAAACCACAGCCTCCGGAACCGACTGAGCGGTGTCTGTTGGATGTGCGGGGGGAGTGGGAGGAGGTGCTGTGGAACCACTCTGGGCCGCCGAGGTGGAGCTGGCGGCCGGGAGGTTGGGGCAGTTCTTACGAACATGCCCCACCCCCTTGCAGACGTGGCACCGCGCCCCATCCGAGGTCCAGAAGACGCGGTAGGCCGTCCCCTGGAACTCCACATTAAATTGGCCCTCCGTGTCCTCCTCCCGCGCCAGCTGCATAAATAACTGGCGGCGGAAGGAGTAGACATGTTGGAGGCTGTGCTCCCGAAGACCAAGCCGGACTGGGGTGATCCCCGACCTCACCTCCCCCAGATGGTGCAGGTGGGGGAGGAGGAGCTCACTGGGAATGAAGGGTGGGACGTTGGACAACATTATCCGATGCGCAGTGGCCCCCAGAGGGTCCACTGGCAGGAAGGTCCCCCCCACAGCGAGCCCTTTACTCAGGGCCAGGGACACCGCCCGCTCGGTCTTCAAAAAGAACACAGCCTTCCCATACATCTTTGAGGCCGCAACAATGGCCGAGGGGCCGACAACCACGGCCATTGCCTTAACGCAGGCCTCAATAGACATGTTGGGGTGGGGATAGCTCTTCACCCCATGGCTGCATGTCAATAATTTAAAGGGTGACGGGGCCACGTGGGCAGCCACAGAAGCTGCAGCTGCGTAGGTAGTAGAGGGCCCCGCCACCGGTGATGAAGGGCTTGCCATGGGTCCAAGAGCTAAACCCACCCCAAATTGTGGACTTGCACACTAAATAACAGCGACTCACAGAAAAATTTGAAAAGACAAACAAACAAACAACAGGTTAGTGGAGAGGCTGAGGTAAGAGAGGAGAGGCAAAGGCAGGCTGGAAGGGATGACTTGCTTTCTGGAGGTGGTGCTCACAGTACACTTAAAACAGTCTTTGAACTTGGTCTTCCGGTCTACTGGTTGGGGGAGTCGTCTTCACCTGGGTCAGCTGAAGCTGCCCAGGCACTATCTATCCCCTTCCGTCTGTTTAGCTGGGCAGCTTCAGCTGACCCAGGCTTGGCAATTGGGGTGGGGAGGGAGCTTCCCTGTGTGCTTTTGCAGCAGCACAGATTCCTGTTGAATTGGCAGCCCCACCCCTTGTTGTTCCAGCCACTTGTTCCTCCCCCAACAGTCCAAAGTAAATTACTGGTGTTCAGCACCCACCTCCAGACAAAGCCTTGTTTCCAACAAAAAAAGAATGTCACTTTCTTCTCTTTTAAAGGTGATTGTTGTTGGAGTTTTCCTCTGCTTGTTTGTAGAAGCTCTCCCTTGCTCAGTGTAGCTCCTCTCTCCACCTCTGCAACCTCCAACTGCCACCAGCACTGTCAGCTGCACCTCGTTGATGCACTCAGGCTCCCAAATCAGTGGGCAGCCAATCCCCGTACTGTACCTGTCCTGGGAGTGTTTGATGGGGGACAGTGTAGAGGGAGCTTTACTCTGTATCTAACCCCCGTACTGTACCTGTCCTGGGAGTGTTTGATGGGGACAGTGTAGAGGGAGCTTTACTCTGTATCTAACCCCCGTACTGTACCTGTCCTGGGAGTGTTTGATGGGGACAGTGTAGAGGGAGCTTTACTCTGTATCTAACCCCCGTACTGTACCTGTCCTGGGAGTGTTTGATGGGGACAGTGTAGAGGGAGCTTTACTCTGTATCTAACCCCCGTACTGTACCTGTCCTGGGAGTGTTTGATGGGGGACAGTGTAGAGGGAGCTTTACTTTGCATCTAACCCCCGTACTGTACCAGTCCTGGGAGTGTTTGAAGGTGGACAGTGTAGAGGGAGCTTTACTCTGTATCTAACCCCCATACTGTACCTGTCCTGGGGAGTGTTTGATGGGGGACAGTGTAGAGGGAGCTTTACTTTGCATCTAACCCCCGTACTGTACCAGTCCTGGGAGTGTTTGATGGGGGACAGTGTAGAGGGAGCTTTACTCTGTATCTAACCCCCGTACTGTACCTGTCCTGGGAGTGTTTGATGGGGACAGTGTAGAGGGAGCTTTACTCTGTATCTAACCCCCGTACTGTACCTGTCCTGGGAGTGTTTGATGGGGACAGTGTAGAGGGAGCTTTACTCTGTATCTAACCCCCGTACTGTACCTGTCCTGGGAGTGTTTGATGGGGGACAGTGTAGAGGGAGCTTTACTTTGCATCTAACCCCCGTACTGTACCAGTCCTGGGAGTGTTTGATGGGGGACAGTGTAGAGGGAGCTTTACTCTGTATCTAACCCCCGTACTGTACCTGTCCTGGGAGTGTTTGATGGGGGACAGTGTAGAGGGAGCTTTACTTTGCATCTAACCCCCGTACTGTACCAGTCCTGGGAGTGTTTGATGGGGACAGTGTAGAGGGAGCTTTACTCTGTATCTAACCCCCGTACTGTACCTGTCCTGGGAGTGTTTGATGGGGACAGTGTAGAGGGAGCTTTACTCTGTATCTAACCCCAGTGCTGTACCTGTCCTGGGAGTGTTTGATGGGGACAGTGTAGAGGGAGCTTTACTCTGTATCTAACCCCAGTGCTGTACCTGTCCTGGGAGTGTTTGATGGGGACAGTGTAGAGGGAGCTTTACTCTGTATCTAACCCCCGTGCTGTCCCTGTCCTGGGAGTGTTTGATGGGGACAGTGTAGAGGGAGCTTTACTCTGTATCTAACCCCCGTACTGTACCTGTCCTGGGAGTGTTTGATGGGGAACAGTGTAGAGGGAGCTTTACTCTGTATCTAACCCCCGTACTGTACCTGTCCTGGGAGTGTTTGATGGGGGACAGTGTAGAGGGAGCTTTACTCTGTATCTAATCCCCGTACTGTACCTGCCCTGGGAGTGTTTGATGGGGACAGTGTAGAGGGAGCTTTACTCTGTATCTAACCCCCGTACTGTACCTGTCCTGGGGAGTGTTTGATGGGGACAGTGTAGAGGGAGCTTTACTCTGTATCTAACCCCCGTACTGTACCTGTCCTGGGAGTGTTTGATGGGGGACAGTGTAGAGGGAGCTTTACTCTGTATCTAACCCCCGTACTGTACCTGTCCTGGGAGTGTTTGATGGGGGACAGTGTAGAGGGAGCTTTACTCTGTATCTAACCTCCGTACTGTACCTGTCCTGGGAGTGTTTGATGGGGACAGTGTAGAGGGAGCTTTACTCTGTATCTAACCCCGTACTGTACCTGTCCTGGGAGTGTTTGATGGGGGACAGTGTAGAGGGAGCTTTACTCTGTATCTAACCCCCGTACTGTACCTGCCCTGGGAGTGTTTGATGGGGGACAGTGTAGAGGGAGCTTTACTCTGTATCTAACCCCCGTACTGTACCTGTCCTGGGAGTGTTTAATGGGGACAGTGTAGAGGGAGCTTTACTCTGTATCTAACCCCCGTACTGTACCTGTCCTGGGGAGTGTTTGATGGGGGACAGTGTAGAGGGAGCTTTACTCTGTATCTAACCCCCGTACTGTACCTGTCCTGGGAGTGTTTGATGGGGACAGTGTAGAGGGAGCTTTACTCTGTATCTAACCCTCGTACTGTACCTGTCCTGGGAGTGTTTGATGGGGGACAGTGTAGAGGGAAAGTAAAGCTCCCTCTCCACTGTCCCCATCCCTCATTGCCCCTTGAGAAGGTGTGGGGTCGGTACACCCACAGCACGGTGAGGAAGGGAGTTCCAGGATTTTGACCCAGCGACAGTGAAGGAACGGCGATATAGTTCCAAGTCAGGATGGTGTGTGACTTGGAGGGGAACTTGCAGGTGGTGGTGTTCCCATGCATCTGCTGCCCTTGTCCTTCTAGTTGGTGGAGGTCGCGGGTTTGGGCGGCGCTGTCGAAGGAGCCTTGGTGCGTTGCTGCAGTGCATCTTGTAGATGGTACACACTGCTGTCACTGTGCGTCGGTGGTGGAGGGAGGGATGTTTGTGGATGGGGTGCCAATCAAGCAGGCTGCTTTGTCCTGGATGGTGTCGAGCTTCCTGAGTGTTGTTGGAGCTGCACCCATCCAGGCAAGTGGAGAGTATTCCATCACACTCCTGACTTGTGCCTTGTCGATGGTGGACAGGCTTTGGGGAGTCAGGAGGTGAGTTACTCACTGCAGAATTCCCAGCCTCTGACCTGCTCTTGTAGCCACGGTATTTATATGGCTGGCCCAGTTCAGTTTCTGGTCAATGGTAACCCCCAGGATGTTGATAGTGGGGGATTCAGAGATGGTAATGCCATTGAATATCAAGGGGAGATGGTTAGACTCTCTCTTGTTGGAGATGGTCATTGCCTGGCACTTGTGTGGCGCTAATGTTACTTGCCACTTATCAGCCCAAGCCTGGATATTGTCCAGGTCTTGCTGCATTTCTACACGGACTGCTTCAGTATCTGAGGAGTCACGAATGGTGCCGAACATTGTGCAATCATCAGGGAACATCCCCACTTCTGACCTTCTGATTGAAGGAAGGTCATTGATGAAGCAGCTGGAGATGGTTAAATTACAGACATGTCTCAGGGACTGTTCCTCGAATTGAGGTGAAGTAGCAAGCATCGCGAATTGAAAACGGGGTTAAGGGAGTAAACGAATAAAGAGAGGAGATAACGGGGAGCATTCCGTCCCCTTTTCTACCGCTCAACGGCTGCACGGTTGCAGTGCTGTCTGCATGCCTGAAGCTTGCCGACTGTGGCGGGCATCACATTTTTTTTTGGAAAACATTCTGAAAGCAGAGACAGTCAATGCAAAACACCACGCAAAAACCGCCAGGCTTGCCGTCATTGTTTCTGTGACTTGAATCGACAAAATAAATTGTACACGAGTTGCAATTTCAGACACTCAAAGGGAAACTTTAGCTAACAATTAAGGGGATATGTAAAATATTTTTCGGGATAGTGGGAAATGATACCCAGCCCCGGGTATGTCTTTTTCTGCATCTTTTGTGCCCCCTTTCAGGGTGTTATATTGACAGGACCTCATTGCCCCCTCAATACAAAATGTCCAATCGAATGTCGCGTTCTTTGTCCAAACCACGGGGTAAAAGCCCACCCCAACGTTAGCTCCTACTGCCTGGAGCTTCTCGAGCCTACCCGCACGCCTTCCGTCGCTGATCGATCGGGGCCTTTACAACCTCTTCCATCCCCTCGTTCTACCCTGTTTGCCACGATCAGTTCCACAACCCGCTCCGAGGAACCAGGGGCTTCATTCTGTGTTTTCTGTCAGGGCTTGCTGCTGCCCGGGGGCCTTGTACGTATCCATTAGTTTTTAATTTTATGCTTTTGGCCGTGCAAAGGATGCTGGTACACCCCCCCCCCGGTGACAGTAAATTGTCCAGCGGTAATCTGTAATCTTACACTCCTCACTTTCCCTTCTCCAACTGCTCATGTGACACAAACATGAACTCAATGGTCAGGAACGCCAGTCCCTGTGGAGATTAACTGTTGGAACGGAGCCAGTTGGTTTAAAGATCACACCCACTCCTTCAAACACACAACTCCAAGTTAGACGCTGACTGCAACTCGCGAGGTAACAGTTCATCTCTCTCCCTCTCTCCCTCCCTCCCTCTCCCTCTCCCTCTTCCCCTCTCTCATACCGACTACAATGGAGTTTGGACCTTTACTGTTGGAAGTTTGTGAGTCAGTATCTGACCCGATATGGGATAGTCTAACACAGCGAGATGTGGGAGCTCGGATAGATTGCCAGCCAGGTGTTTACAGACAATTCAGAACTTCCTTGGATACTGCATGGGAGTGAGGGAGACGAGAGCCTCTCAGTCACTGTGGGTGAGGGTCAGTGAGGGAATGAGGTTGACGGGAGCCTCTCGGTCACTGTGGGTGAGGGTCAGTGGGGAGTGAGGGAGACGGGAGCCTCTCGGTCCCTGTGGGTGAGGGTCAGTGAGGGAATGAGGTTGACGGGAGCCTCTCGGTCACTGTGAGGGAGGGTCAGTGGGAGTGAGGGAGACGGGGGCCTCTCAGTCACTGTGAGTGAGGGTCTGTGAGGGAATGAGGGAGACGGGAGCCTCTCGGTCACTGTGGGGGAGGGTCAGTGGGGAGTGAGGGAGACGGGGGCCTCTCAGTCACTGTGAGTGAGGGTCAGTGAGGGAATGAGGGAGACGGGAGCCTCTCGGTCACTGTGAGTGAGGGTCAGTGGGGAGTGAGGGAGACGGGAGCCTCTCGGTCACTCTGGGTGAGGGTCAGTGGGGAGTGAGGGAGATGGGAGCCTCTCGGTCACTGTGAGTGAGGGTCAGTGGGGAGTGAGGGAGACGGGAGCCTCTCGGTCACTCTGGGTGAGGGTCAGTGGGGAGTGAGGGAGATGGGAGCCTCTCGGTCACTGTGAGGGAGGGTCAGTAGATATTTGAAGTGAATTAACATGTGGATCCCCATTTACAGGAGGTTTGGAAGATGGCGCTGAATTATCACCCTGAGATTGAGGATGTTAAACCTGGGAGGCCGCAGCTAAAACATGTCCAAGGTGTGGCTTTCCCTGATTGGGTGGCTGATAACTGGCAGCAGGTACAACAGTTCCAGGCGAAACCGGGAGACCTTCTCATAGCAACATATCCTAAAGCAGGTGAGTGAGTGAGGGAGAGGGCCCAGGCCCCACGGTGCAGGGAGAGGGACCAGGCCCCGGGGGGCAGGGAGAGGGCCCAGGCCCCACCGTGCAGGGAGAGGGCCCAGGGCCCCACGGTGCAGGGAGAGGGACCAGGCCCCGGGGGGCAGGGAGAGGGCCCAGGGCCCACGGTGCAGGGAGAGGGCCCAGGCCCCGCGGCACAGGGAGAGGGCCCAGGCCCCACCGTGCAGGGAGAGGGCCCAGGGCCCCACGGTGCAGGGAGAGGGCCCAGGCCCCGTGGTGCAGGGAGAGGGCCCGGGCCCCACGGTGCAGGGAGAGGGCCCGGGCCCCACGGTGCAGGGAGAGGGCCCGGGCCCCACGGTGCAGGGAGAGGGCCCGGGCCCCACCGTGCAGGGAGAGGGCCCGGGCCCCCTGGTGCATTGAGAGGGCCCAGGCCCCGCGGTGCAGGGAGGGGGCCCAGGCCCCGGGGGGCAGGGAGAGGGCCCAGGCCCCGCGGCACAGGGAGAGGGCCCAGGCCCCACCGTGCAGGGAGAGGGCCCGGGCCCCCTGGTGCATTGAGAGGGCCCAGGCCCCGGGGGGCAGGGAGAGGGCCCAGGCCCCACGGTGCAGGGAGAGGGCACAGGCCCCACGGTGCAGGGAGAGTGCCCGGGCACCACCGTGCAGGGAGAGGAACCAGGCCCCGTGGTGCAGGAAGAGGAACCAGGCCCCGTGGTGCAGGGAGAGGGCCCTGGCCCCACGGTGCAGGGAGAGGGCCCAGGCCCTGCGGTGCAGGGAGAGGAACCAGGCCCCATGGTGCAGGGAGAGGGCCTTGGCCCCATGGTGCATTGAGAGGGCCCGGGCCCCACGGTGCAGGGAGAGTGCCCGGGCCCCACGGTGCAGGGAGAGTGCCCAGGCCCCGCGGTGCAGGGAGAGGAACCAGGCCCCGTGGTGCAGGGAGAGGGCCCTGGCCCCACGGTGCAGGGAGAGGGCCCAGGCCTCACGGTGCAGGGAGAGGGCCAAGGCCTTATGGTGCAGGGAGAGGGCCCAGGCCCCACGGTAAAGGGAGCGGGCCCAGGCCCCACTGTGCAGGGAGAGGGCCCAGGCCTCACGGTGCAGGGAGAGGGCCCAAGCCCCACCGTGTCGGGGGAGGGCCCAGTCCCCGCGGTGTCTTTCTGTCTCTGTCTCTCTCTCTCTGTCTGTCTCTCTCTCTCTCTCGCTGTCTCTTTCTCTCTCTCTCTCACTGTCTCTTTCTCTCTCTCTCTCACTGTCTCTTTCTCTCTATCTGTCTCTCCGTTTCTTTCTCGCTATCCGTCTCTCTCTCTCCCCGTGTCTCTCTCTCTCCGTGTCTCTCTCTCTCCGTGTCTCCGTCTCTCTCTGTCTGTGTGTGTCTCTCTCTCTCTCCGTCTCTCTCTCTCTGTCCCTCTCTGTCCCTCTCTCTCTGTCCCCCTCTCTCTCTCTCTGTCCCTCTCTCTCTCTCTCTCTGTCCCTCTCTCTCTCTCTCTCTCTGTCCCTCTCTCTCGCTGTGTCTGTCTGTCTGTCTCTCGTGCTCGTTCTCTGTTTCTCTCTTTGAGCTTGTCTGCCGGGATCTCTCTCCCCTGTCATCTCTCTCCTGTGAGTTCTCTCCCCTGTGAACTCTCTCTCCCTTGTCATCTCTCTCTCCCCTGTCATCTCTCTCTCCCCTGTCATCTCTCTCCTCTGTGATCTTCCCCTTGTCATCTCTTTCTCTCCCCTGTGATTTCTCTCCCCTGTGAACTCTCTCTCCCCTGTGAACTCTCTCTCCCCTGTCATCTCTCCCTCCCCCCGTGATCTCTCTCCGCCCTCTGATCTCTCCGCCCCCGATCTCTCCGCCCCCTGATCTCTCCGCCCCCTGATCTCTCTCCCCTGCGATCTCTCTCCCCCTCTGATCTCTCTCCCCCTCTGATCTCTCTCCCCCTCTGATCTCTCTCCCCCTCTGATCTCTCTCCCCCTGCGATCTCTCTCTCCCTGCGATCTCTCTCTCCCTGCGATCTCTCTCTTCCCTGCGATCTCTCTCTCCCTGCGATCTCTCTCCCCTGCGATCTCTCTCCCCTGCGATCTCTCTCCCCTGCGATCTCTCTCCCTGCGATCTCTCTCCCTGCGATCTCTCTCCCTGCGATCCCTCTCCCTGCGATCCCTCTCCCTCTGATCCCTCTCCCTCTGATCCCTCTCCCTCTGATCTCTCTCCCCTGCGATCTCTCTCCCCTGCGATCTCTCTCCCCTGCGATCTCTCTCCCTGCGATCTCTCTCCCTGCGATCTCTCTCCCTGCGATCTCTCTCCCTGCGATCTCTCTCCCTGCGATCTCTCTCCCTCTGATCCCTCTCCCTCTGATCCCTCTCCCTCTGATACCTCTCCCTCTGATCCCTCTCCCTCTGATCCCTCTCCCTCTGATCCCTCTCCCCTGCGATCTCTCTCCCCCGCGATCTCTCTCCCCCGCGATCTCTCTCCCCCGCGTTCTCTCTCCCCCGCGATCTCTCTCCCCTGCGATCTCTCTCTCCTACGATCTCTCTCCCTGCGATCTCTCTCCCTGCGATCTCTCTCCCTGCGATCTCTCTCCCTGCGATCTCTCTCCCCTGCGATCTCTCTCCCCTGCGATCTCTCTCCCCTGCGATCTCTCTCCCCTGCGATCTCTCTCCCCTGCGATCTCTCTCCCCTGCGATCTCTCTCCCCTGCGATCTCTCTCCCCTGCGATCTCTCTCCCCTGCGATCTCTCTCTCCTGCGATCTCTCTCTCCTGCGATCTCTCTCTCCTGCGATCTCTCTCTCCTGCGATCTCTCTCCCTGCGATCCCTCTCCCTGCGATCCCTCTCCCTGCGATCTCTCTCCCTGCGATCTCTCTCTCCCTGCGATCTCTCTCTCCCTGCGATCTCTCTCTCCCTGCGATCTCTCTCTCCCTGCGATCTCTCTCTCCCTGTGATCTCTCTCTCCCTGTGATCTCTCTCCTGCGATCTCTCTCTCTCCTGCGATCTCTCTCTCCCTGCGATCTCTCTCTCTCTCTGATCTCTCTCTCTCTCTGATCTCTCTCTCCCTGTGATCTCTCTCTCCCTGTGATCTCTCTCTCCCTGTGATCTCTCTCTCTCCTGCGATCTCTCTCTCTCCTGCGATCTCTCTCTCCCTCTGATCTCTCTCTCCCTCTGATCTCTCTCTCCCTCTGATCTCTCTCTCCCTCTGATCTCTCTCTCCCTCTGATCTCTCTCTCCCTCTGATCTCTCTCTCCCTCTGATCTCTCTCTCCCTGCGATCTCTCTCTCCCTGTGATCTCTCTCTCCCTGCGATCTCTCTCTCCCTGTGATCTCTCTCTCCCTGTGATCTCTCTCTCCCTCTGATCTCTCTCTCCCTCTGATCTCTCTCTCCCTCTGATCTCTCTCTCCCTGTGATCTCTCTCTCCCTCTGATCTCTCTCTCCCTGTGATCTCTCTCTCCCTGTGATCTCTCTCTCCCTGTGATCTCTCTCTCCCTGTGATCTCTCTCTCCCTGTGATCTCTCTCTCCCTGTGATCTCTCTCTCCCTGTGATCTCTCTCTCCCTGTGATCTCTCTCTCCCTGCGATCTCTCTCTCCCTCTGATCTCTCTCTCCCTCTGATCTCTCTCTCCCTGTGATCTCTCTCTCCCTGTGATCTCTCTCTCCCTCTGATCTCTCTCTCCCTGTGATCTCTCTCTCCCTGTGATCTCTCTCTCCCTGCGATCTCTCTCTCCCTGCGATCTCTCTCTCCCTGCGATCTCTCTCTCCCTGCGATCTCTCTCTCCCTGTGATCTCTCTCTCCCTCTGATCTCTCTCTCCCTGTGATCTCTCTCTCTCCTCTGATCTCTCTCTCCCTGTGATCTCTCTCTCCCTGTGATCTCTCTCTCCCTGTGATCTCTCTCTCCCTGTGATCTCTCTCTCCCTGTGATCTCTCTCTCCCTGTGATCTCTCTCTCCCTGTGATCTCTCTCCCTGTGATCTCTCTCTCCCTGTGATCTCTCTCTCCCTGTGATCTCTCTCTCCCTGTGATCTCTCTCTCCCTGTGATCTCTCTCTCTCTCTGATCTCTCTCTCCCTGTGATCTCTCTCTCTCTGATCTCTCTCTCCCTGCGATCTCTCTCTCCCTCTGATCTCTCTCTCCCTGTGATCTCTCTCTCCCTGTGATCTCTCTCTCTCCTCTGATCTCTCTCTCTGATCTCTCTCTCCCTGTGATCTCTCTCTCCCTGTGATCTCTCTCTCCCTGTGATCTCTCTCTCTCCTCTGATCTCTCTCTCTGATCTCTCTCTCCCTGCGATCTCTCTCTCCCTCTGATCTCTCTCTCCCTGTGATCTCTCTCTCTCCCTCTGATCTCTCTCTCTCCTCTGATCTCTCTCTCTCTGATCTCTCTCTCCCTCTGATCTCTCTCTCCCTCTGATCTCTCTCTCCCTGTGATCTCTCTCTCCCTGTGATCTCTCTCTCCCTGTGATCTCTCTCTCTCTGATCTCTCTCTCTCTGATCTCTCTCTCCCTGTGATCTCTCTCTCCCTGTGATCTCTCTCTCCCTGTGATCTCTCTCTCCCTGTGATCTCTCTCTCCCTGTGATCTCTCTCTCTCTCTGATCTCTCTCTCTGATCTCTCTCTCTCTGATCTCTCTCTCTCTCTCTCTACAGGCACCACTTGGATACAGCAGATTGTGGATTTTATTAATTGTAACGGTGATGTGGAGATGTGTAACCGAGCCCCCATCCACCATCGGATTCCATTCCTCGAATTCTTTGCCTATGGCTCATCCGGTGAGAATCTTCAGCAAATTAAACCTTTGGTGACCCGTACCCCGGGGAGAGTCAGTGCCCATGGAGGACCCGTACCCTGGGGAGAGTCGGTGTCGGTGGAGGACCTGTACCCCGGGGAGAGTCAGTGCCCATGGAGGACCCGTACCCCGGGGAGAGTCAGTGCACATGGGGGAACCATACCCCGGGGAGAGTCAGTGTCTGTGGGGGATCCGTACCCAGGGGAGAGTCGGTGTCTGTGGGGGACCCGTACCCCGGGGAGAGTCAGTGTCTGTGGGGGATCCATACCCCGGGGAGAGTCGGTGCTCGTGGGGGATCCGTACCCCGGGGAGAGTCAGTGTCTGTGGGGGATCCGTACCCAGGGGAGAGTCGGTGTCTGTGGGGGACCCGTACCCCGGGGAGAGTCAGTGTCTGTGGGGGATCCGTACCCCGGGGAGAGTGAGTGCTCGTGGGGGATCCGTACCCCGGGGAGAGTCAGTGTCGGTGGGGGACCCGTACCCCGGGGAGAGTCAGTGTCTGTGGGGGACCCGTACCCCGGGGAGAGTCGGTGTCGGTGGGGGACCCGTACCCCGGGGAGAGTCGGTGTCGGTGGGGGACCCGTACCCCGGGGAGAGTCAGTGCTCGTGGGGGAACTGTACCCTGGGGAGAGTCGGTGTCCGTGGGGGACCCGTACCCCGGGGAGAGTCGGTGTTGGTGGGGGACCCGTACCCCGGGGAGAGTCGGTGTCGGTGGGGGACCCGTACCCCGGGGAGAGTCGGTGTCCGTGGAGGACCCGTACCCCAGGGAGAGTCAGAGTCCGTGGGGGACCTGTACCCCAGGGAGAGTCAGTGTCCGTGGAGGACCCGTACCCCGGGGAGAGTCGGTGTCCGAAGGGGGGCCCCTACCCCGGGGAGAGTCAGTGCCCGTGGGGGGGCCCCTACCCCGGGGAGAGTGGGAAATACTATTGGATGGTAAAATATGAACAGGATTCTTGCACTGTAACACTGGGAGCTCGTAACATCTCCATCTCATTTCAGGTCTTGAACGAATTGAGAAACTGTCGTCTCCCAGGATGATTAAGACCCACCTCCCCATTCAATTGATCCCGAAATCCGTCTGGGAACAGGACTGCAAGGTACAGGACCCGACAGACTCCTCTTTGACCAGCACCCCCACCCCCGGGCTAACCCTTCATCCCTCCCCCCTCACCGTGTTCAACTCCACATCCCTCGCACCATCTCCAACACTAACTCATTCGTTCCCTCAGCCTCCAAACTGAGGGACTCCCTCCCCCTCTCCCTCAGTCTCTGAACTGTCGGACTCCTCACTACAATTATACAGGGCATTGGTGAGACCACACCTGGAGTACTGAGTCCAGTTTTGGTCTCCTTACCTAAGGAAGGATATAGTTGTCCGAGAGGGATTGTAACGAAGGTTCACCAGACTGGTTCCTGGGATGAGGGGATTGTCCTGTGAGGAGAGATCGAGTCGAACGGGCCGATATTCCCTGGAGTTTTGAAGAATTTTAAAGGGTAGGGCCTCCTCCATTATGGGAGGGATATCAGAGTGTGTCAAGGGGCTACGCTGGGATTAGGAATGG
>NW_027140838.1:40000-67500 GCF_036365525.1 Heterodontus francisci | reverse complement strand
GGGTCTCAGAGAGAGAGAGACAGAGTGATAGGCTCAGAGAGAGGGGGAGAGGCTCAGAGAGAGAGAGAGAGAGAGAGAGGCTCAGAGAAAGTGAGAGCGAGAGGCTCAGAGATAGATAGAGAGAGAGAGAGAGAGGGTCTCAGAGAGAGAGAGACAGAGTGATAGGCTCAGAGAGAGGGGGAGAGGCTCAGACAGAGAGTGAGAGAGAGAGAGAGGCTCAGAGAAAGAGAGAGTGAGAGAGGCTCAGAGAGAGAGAGAGAGAGAGAGAGAGAGAGAGAGAAAGAAAGAGAGGTTGAAATGTTGGATCTTGCACAGGGTGGGAGTTGACGAGATGTGAATGGGCAAACAGATTACATTTGATGTTTCCATGACCCCTGACCCAGGGACTGGATGGTCAGTTCCCCCCTCTCACTGACTCCTGACCCAGGATGGTCAGTTCCCCCCTCTCACTGTCCCCTGACCCCAAGGACTGGATAGTCAATACCTCTCACACTGACCCCTTACCCTGGATGGTCAGTTCCTCCCTCTCACTGACCCCTGACCCTCAGACTGGATAGTCAATTTCCCTCTCAGTGACCCCTGACCCTGAATGGTCAGTCTCCACACCGCCCGCCCGCCCCCCCCCCCCCCCCCCCACCTCCACACAGATTCGCCGTTCTCTAACGCTTGGCCATTCTCACCCTAGAACCCCAGACGGGAAATCCTGAAGGTGGCCAAATTCATGGAGAAGGTTCTGGAAGAGGATGTCGTTGAGAAGATTGTTCACCTGTCCTCTTTCAGTGCCATGAAGGACAACCCAATGGCCAACTACAGCACCGTCCCCCTGACCGTGATGGATCAGACCATCTCCAGGTTCATGCGCAAGGGTACGTTCGAAGGGTCAAGGGTCAGAGGCCTGGGGACTGACCGCTCACCCGCAGCAGCCTATGGGGGGTGCGGGGAGGGGAGGGTTGGAGGGTGAAGTGTGTCTCTAGACAGCGGGGACAAAAGACTCCTCTCTCTATGGGGTGCAAATGAGGGGCTCAGTGGGTGAGACACCGATCTTTTGCCCCTTTGGGGCCTGGTCATGGGACTCCAAGGGCCCAGGTCCCAGGACTTTTGCAGTAGGCTGGGATTAGCCTGTGTTAAATTATCCTGATTTCAGGAGGGTGTAGAGACTGGTGGAATGGGCAGGCAGGGGGCAAATACAGTTTAATACAGGGAGGTGTGGAGTAACAAGCCGCCTGAAAGGGAGGAGGAAGGAGATTCAATAGTGACTTTCAAAAGGGGGAAATCGGAGAAATACTGGAAAGGGGGAAAATTTACAGGGAAAAGGGGAGGTGGGCATTCGTGCCGCACAAGTACCAGGCAATGACCATCTCCAACAAGAGAGAATCTAACCATCTCCCCTTGACATTCAATGGCATTACCATCGCAGAACCCCCCCCAATCAACATCCTGGGGGTCACCATTGACCAGAAACTGAACTGGACCAGCCATATAAATACCGTGGCTACAAGAGCAGGTCAGAGGCTGGGAATCCTGAGGTGAGTAACTCACCTCCTGACTCCCCAAAGCCTGTCCACCATCTACAAGGCACAAGTCAGGAGTGTGATGGAATACTCTCCACTTGCCTGGATGGGTGCAGCTCCAACAACACTCAGGAAGCTCGACACCATCCAGGACAAAGCAGCCCGCTTGATTGGCACCCCATCCACAAACATTCACTCCCTCCACCACCGACACACAGTGACAGCAATGTGTACCATCTACAAGATGCACTGCAGCAATGCACCAAGGCTCCTTAGATACAGGGCGAGGGGAAGGGAGGGGATGAGGTTAGTTCCACAGGCATCTACCTCTTTAACTGTACTTACATTGTCTCTCTTTCTCTCTGTCACTGTCTCTATCTGTCTCTCTCACACACTCTCTATCACTCTCGCTCACTGTCTCTCTGTCGCTCTCGCTCTCTCTCTGCCTCTCTCGCTCTCTCTCTGCCTCTCTCGCTCTCTCTCTGCCTCTCTCTGTCTCTCTCTCTCGCTCTCTCTGTCTCTCTCTCTCGCTCTTTGTCTCTGTCTCTCTCTCACTCTGTCTCTCTCTCACTCTGTCTCTCTCTCACTCTGTCTCTCTCTCACTCTGTCTCTCTCTCACTCTGTCTCTCTCTCACTCTGTCTCTCTCGCTCTTTCCCAGGTGAGGTTGGAGACTGGAAAAATCATTTTACCATCGCTCAGAATGAAGCTTTCGATGAACATTACGAGAGAGAGATGGCAGAAAGTTCACTGAAGTTTCGTGAAGTTCTGTAACAAATCTGAGTCATAAAACAGCACGGAAAAATCAAAATTAAACCTCTTTAACCATCAAACAAAGTCTTGAAGACAAATTATTTCACAACAGGTCTGGTCAATCACTGAAACAGTCCTCGGGGGCAACTGAGAGACACCAGTCAGTGTACAGATATCATCCTGACAGAGAGGGACTGAGAGACACCAGTCAGTGTACAGATATCACCCTGAGAGAGAGGGACTGAGAGACACCAGTCAGTGTACAGATATCACCCTGAGAGAGAAGGGACTGAGAGACACCAGTCAGTGTACAGATATCACCCTGAGAGAGAGGGGACTGAGAGACACCAGTCAGTGTACAGATATCACCCTGAGAGAGAGGGACTGAGAGACACCAGTCAGTGTACAGATATCACCCTGAGAGAGAGGGGACTGAGAGACACCAGTCAGTGTACAGATATCACCCTGAGAGAGAGGGACTGAGAGACACCAGTCAGTGTACAGATATCACCCTGAGAGAGAGAGACTGAGAGACACCAGTCAGTGTACAGATATCACCCTGAGAGAGAGAGACTGAGAGACACCAGTCAGTGTACAGATATCACCCTGAGAGAGAGGGACTGAGAGACACCAGTCAGTGTACAGATATCACCCTGAGAGAGAGGGACTGAGAGACACCAGTCAGTGTACAGATATCACCCTGAGAGAGAGGGACTGAGAGACACCAGTCAGTGTACAGATATCACCCTGAGAGAGAGGGACTGAGAGACACCAGTCAGTGTACAGATATCACCCTGAGATAGAGGGACTGAGAGACACCAGTCAGTGTACAGATATCACCCTGAGAGAGGGGACTGAGAGACACCAGTCAGTGTACAGATATCACCCTGAGAGAGAGGGGACTGAGAGACACCAGTCAGTGTACAGATATCACCCTGAGAGAGGGGACTGAGAGACACCAGTCAGTGTACAGATATCACCCTGAGAGAGGGAGGGACTGAGAGACACCAGTCAGTGTACAGATATCACCCTGAGAGAGAGGGACTGAGAGACACCAGTCAGTGTACAGATATCACCCTGAGAGAGAGGGACTGAGAGACACCAGTCAGTGTGCAGATATCACCCTGAGAGAGAGAGACTGAGAGACACCAGTCAGTGTACAGATATCACCCTGAGAGAGAGGGGACTGAGAGACACCAGTCAGTGTACAGATATCACCCTGAGAGAGAGGGACTGAGAGACACCAGTCAGTGTACAGATATCACCCTGAGATAGAGGGACTGAGAGACACCAGTCAGTGTACAGATATCACCCTGAGAGAGGGGACTGAGAGACACCAGTCAGTGTACAGATATCACCCTGAGAGAGAGGGGACTGAGAGACACCAGTCAGTGTACAGATATCACCCTGAGATAGAGAGACTGAGAGACACCAGTCAGTGTACAGATATCACCCTGAGATAGAGAGACTGAGAGACACCAGTCAGTGTACAGATATCACCCTGAGAGAGAGAGACTGAGAGACACCAGTCAGTGTACAGATATCACCCTGAGAGAGAGGGACTGAGAGACACCAGTCAGTGTACAGATATCACCCTGAGAGAGAGAGACTCAGAGACACCAGTCAGTGTACAGATATCACCCGGAGAGAGAGGGGACTGAGAGACACCAGTCAGTGTACAGATATCACCCTGAGACAGAGGGGACTGAGAGACACCAGTCAGTGTACAGATATCACCCTGAGAGAGAGGGGACTGAGAGACACCAGTCAGTGTACAGATATCACCCTGAGAGAGAGGGGACTGAGAGACACCAGTCAGTGTACAGATATCACCCTGAGAGAGAGAGACTGAGAGACACCAGTCAGTGTACAGATATCACCCTGAGAGAGAGGGACTGAGAGACACCAGTCAATGTACAGATATCACCCTGAGAGAGAGGGGACTGAGAGACACCAGTCAGTGTACAGATATCACCCTGAGAGAGAGGAACTGAGAGACACCAGTCAGTGTACAGATATCACCTTGAGAGAGAGGGGACTGAGAGACACCAGTCAGTGTACAGATATCACCCTGAGAGAGAGGGACTGAGAGACACCAGTCAGTGTACAGATATCACCTTGAGAGAGAGGGGACTGAGAGACACCAGTCAGTGTACAGATATCACCCTGAGAGAGAGGGACTGAGAGACACCAGTCAGTGTACAGATATCACCCTGAGAGAGAGGGGACTGAGAGACACCAGTCAGTGTACAGATATCACCCTGAGAGAGAGGGACTGAGAGACACCAGTCAGTGTACAGATATCTCTCTGAGAGAGAGGGGACTGAGAGACACCAGTCAGTGGACAGATATCACCCTGAGAGAGAGGGACTGAGAGACACCAGTCAGTAAACAGATATCACCCTGAGAGAGAGGGGACTGAGAGACACCAGTCAGTGTACAGATATCACCCTGAGAGAGAGGGGACTGAGAGACACCAGTCAGTGTACAGATATCACCCTGAGAGAGAGAGACTGAGAGACACCAGTCAGTGTACAGATATCACCCTGAGATAGAGAGACTGAGAGACACCAGTCAGTGTACAGATATCACCCTGAGAGAGAGAGACTGAGAGACACCAGTCAGTGTACAGATATCACCCTGAGAGAGAGGGACTGAGAGACACCAGTCAGTGTACAGATATCACCCTGAGAGAGAGAGACTCAGAGACACCAGTCAGTGTACAGATATCACCCGGAGAGAGAGTGGACTGAGAGACACCAGTCAGTGTACAGATATCACCCTGAGAGAGAGGGGACTGAGAGACACCAGTCAGTGTACAGATATCACCCTGAGAGAGAGGGGACTGAGAGACACCAGTCAGTGTACAGATATCACCCTGAGAGAGAGAGACTGAGAGACACCAGTCAGTGTACAGATATCACCCTGAGAGAGAGGGACTGAGAGACACCAGTCAATGTACAGATATCACCCTGAGAGAGAGGGGACTGAGAGACACCAGTCAGTGTACAGATATCACCCTGAGAGAGAGGAACTGAGAGACACCAGTCAGTGTACAGATATCACCTTGAGAGAGAGGGGACTGAGAGACACCAGTCAGTGTACAGATATCACCCTGAGAGAGAGGGACTGAGAGACACCAGTCAGTGTACAGATATCACCTTGAGAGAGAGGGGACTGAGAGACACCAGTCAGTGTACAGATATCACCCTGAGAGAGAGGGACTGAGAGACACCAGTCAGTGTACAGATATCACCCTGAGAGAGAGGGGACTGAGAGACACCAGTCAGTGTACAGATATCACCCTGAGAGAGAGGGACTGAGAGACACCAGTCAGTGTACAGATATCTCTCTGAGAGAGAGGGGACTGAGAGACACCAGTCAGTGGACAGATATCACCCTGAGAGAGAGGGACTGAGAGACACCAGTCAGTAAACAGATATCACCCTGAGAGAGAGGGGACTGAGAGACACCAGTCAGTGTACAGATATCACCCTGAGAGAGAGGGGACTGAGAGACACCAGTCAGTGTACAGATATCACCCTGAGAGAGAGAGACTGAGAGACACCAGTCAGTGTACAGATATCACCCTGAGAGAGAGGGGACTGAGAGACACCAGTCAGTGGACAGATATCACCCTGAGAGAGAGGGACTGAGAGACACCAGTCAGTAAACAGATATCACCCTGAGAGAGAGGGGACTGAGAGACACCAGTCAGTGTACAGGATCGATGGCGGAGGAGTCCTCTCTGGGTTCTACTGTGAAACTGGAGCCTGTGGGCGCCAGCAGTTCAGGACCCCCCTCCACCTCCGTCCCCAGGCCAATGAGTGGTCCAGGGGAGACAGAAGTTCCCGACTCTGGAAATCCAGCTGGAGCCGAGACCGGAGTCGGACAGAGGAGGCCATCTCCCGCTCCGCCAGCACCCACAGGCCCAGCAGATGGTGCAGCATTCTCGGTTATAACCGGGTCGGGTGTCTCCTGGTTGGTGGTGGACTCCGGCTGGGAGGGCTGACACTATGGGGCGTCTCCCTCCCCTTCATTTCGGGCACCTGACCCAGTAGCAGTGGCGGAATGGGCGGCGTCCCCAGGCTCCCCCACCACAAGCAGGGCCCCACTTACTCCTTTAGGAGGGGCCTCATGTACTGGGGCCTTCCCCTCCCCTCCATCCTGAGGAATAGAGTGCTCCTGCCCGGACTTTGCAGCCTTGGCGGTGGCGGTAGGGGGAACCTGGGGACCCGAAACAGGAGACAGCTCCCCTCCAACAGATAGGCCCTGCGCCTCAGGGCCTCTCGTTACCTCTGTGGAGGGGTGCCTTCTCCTCCTTTTCGCACTGGGGCGCAGAGGCTCAGAGACCTCCATGTCATTGGAGGCCTCCGCACCCTCCTTCTTTTTGTGTTAATGTGTCCAGGGGCTGTGCCTCTTGATGTTTCTTTTTCCTCCGCGTCTTCCTTCCACTCGGACGGGCACTCCCCTCCCCGCCGGAGGCTGTGAAAACCACAGCCTCCGGAACCGACTGAGCGGTGTCTGTTGGATGTGTTGGGGGAGTGGGAGGAGGTGCTGTGGAACCACTCTGGGCCGCCGAGGTGGAGCTGGCGGCCGGGAGGTTGGGGCAGTTCTTACGAACATGCCCCACCCCCTGGCAGACGTGGCACCGCGCCCCATCCGAGGTCCAGAAGACGCGGTAGGCCGTCCCCTGAAACTCTATACCGAAGTGGCCCTCCAAGACCTCCTCCCGCGCCAGCTGCATGAATAGCTGGCGGCGGAAGGAGTAGACATGTCGGAGGCTGTGCTCCCGAAGACCGAGCGGGACTGGGGTGATCCCCGACCTCACCTCCCCCAGATGGTGCAGGCGGGGGAGGAGGAGCTCATCAGGAATGAAGGGTGGGACGTTCGACAAGGTTACCCGATGCGCAGTGGCCCCCAGAGGGTCCACTGGCAGGAAAATCCCACCCACTGTGAGCCCCGTACTTAGGGCGAGGGACACAGCCCGCTCGGTCTTCAGGAAGAACACAGCCTTCCCATACATCTTTGAGGCTGCAACAATGGCCGAGGGGCCGACAGCCACGGCCATTGCCTTAACACAAGCCTCAATAGTCATATTAGGATGGGTGTAACGCTTCACCCCATGCTTTGATGTTAAGATTTTAAATGGTGACGGGGCCACAGGAGCAGCTGTCGCAGCTGCTGCAGCATAGGAGGGCCCCGCCACCGGAGAGGACTGAGAAGTCACGGGGTGGAAGAGTTACAGGCACTTTGTTGAGAGCAAAAAAAAAAGAAAAGAGAAAATACAATAAATCAAAAATGCAACACTTATAGGATGTAGCACAGGGGAAGAGGCTGAGGGAGAGGAAGGCCAAGAGGAATCAGTCTTTGTTAGTATTGCACAAGTCTTGTAGCTGGTCTTCCAGTTGGGAGGGTGGGGTGATGTCTTCACCTGGGTCAGCTGTAAGCTGCCCAGGCACACGCCTCCTTCGATGTTCAGATAATAAGTCTCTTCACCTGGGCAGCTCCAGCTGTCCCAGGCTTAATAGTTGGGGTGGGGAGGGAGCTCCCTATCCAAAGATGTTAAACACAGGAGCTCCCTATTGAACAATACAGCCCCACCCAAGGTCTTCAGGTCTCTTCTTTCCCCACCCCCAACAATCAATGAAAAAGACTTTCAGTACCAAGCAAACTCACAAAAAGAGCTTCCAGTTCTTCCAGTTCTCCGACTTCCTTCCTTTGTTGAAATTTGGAACAAACTTTTGTTTCAGTTTGAGTCTCCCTCTCGCAGCAGTCACACAGCCTGCAGCCTCCACACACAGCCACAGTCAGCTGCACCTTGTTGATGCACTCAGGCTCCCAAATCAGAGAGCAGCCAATCCCAGTTTTTTTTTTTTAACCAGATAAATAAACAAAAAAACTCAAATTAAAATGCCATTCTCGGCGTCGACGATGCACTCCAGTCCCTGCGGTGCCCACCGGTCGCGGAAGGCCTCAAGCGTACCGGCGGACACCGCATGCTCCTTTTCCAGGGACACCCGGGCGCGAACGTAACCGCGGAAGAGGGGCAGGCAATCGGGGAGGACGGAACCCCCGACGGCCCGCAACCTGGACCTGTGAATTGCCACCTTGGCCAGGCCCAGGAGCAGACCGACGAGGAGATCCTCCTCCCGGCCCAAGCCCCTCCGCACCGGGTGCCCAAAGATCAGGAGCGTGGGACTGAAGTGCAGCCAGAATTTGAGGAGCAGCCCCTTCAGATACTCAAGTAGGGGCTGCAACCTCGCACACTCCGTATAAATGTGGAACACGGACTCGTCCAGGCCGCAGAAAGTACAGCTGGCCTGGGAGTCCGTGAACCTACTTAAAAGCCTATTGCACGGGACTGCTCTGTGCAGCACCCTCCACCCCAGGTCCCCGATGTAAAGGGGGAAGACTCCCGCGTAGAGAGACCTCCATCGGGGTTTCCCCTCGCCGCCAGATGGCAACGCGGACCGCCAGGGCGTGTCCGGCCGGCTGACGAGGGCGAGGAAGTGGAGAGTGTGCAGGAACAGCCCGTACAGGAAACCCTTCCGCGCTGATTGGAATGGCACGGAGGGCATTTCCGAGAGGCGGCTCGGGTTGTGCGGGACCGGCTCCCGAGGAGGGTTTCGGGGCCTGGGTCCGATGAGCAGTTCCGGCCCAGCGGGGGTCAGCTCGGCCGGGATCGCTCCGCACTCCCGAGCCCCCTCGCCACCCGCAGTGAGGGGCGTCCCGGGGGTTTCGGCTACTCCTCCGCCCGCCGGACCGTCCCCGGAGTCGGCCGCCCGGACAGCCGAGGCGCTCTCCTCCGCCGGCGGGGGAGCGCCCTGACTGGAGGCGACCATGTTCCAGACTCGGAAAAGATCCCGGTAAAAGACAGGCAACTCCCTCAGAGAGGCGCGGCTAACGGACTCCACCGGGAGCTGCGTGTCGTCTTGAAGGCAGTGACACTGGCGGAAAAAATACGTCGCCAGCGCACACCATCTGGGAGGACGCTCGACGTACAGGTATTTCTGCAGGGTCCGAAGGCGGAGAGTCGCAGCCTGGGTGCGGACGCACACCAGCGACTGACCGCCCTCCTCGATCGGGAGACTCAGGACCGCGGCAGAGACCCAGTGTTTCCTCTTGCCCCAGAAGAAATCGACGAGTTTCTTCTGGATCTTGGTGGCAAATACAGGGGGCGGGGCCAAAGTGACCAACCGGTACCACAACATGGAGGCCACCAGTTGGTTTATGACCAACGCTCGGCCCCTGTAGGAAAGCACTCGGAGCAGTCCTGTCCAGCGCCCCAGCCGAGCGGTGACTTTCGCCTCCAACTCCTGCCAGTTTGCCGGCCAGGCTTCCTCAGCGGGGCTAAGGTGGACTCCCAGATAGAGGAGGTGCGTGGTGCTCCACGCAAAAGGTGTCATCTCCTCCGGCAGGGAGTCCACCCGCCACTGACCAACCAGGAGTCCGGAACATTTCTCCCAATTGATCCTCGCGGAGGACGCGGCAGAAAAGGTCTGCTGGCAGTCGCGCATCCTCCGCAAGTCAACGGGATCTGTGATTGCGAGGAGCACGTCGTCGGCGTAAGCCGAGAGGACGACCCGCATGGCCGGCTCGCGCAGAGCCAATCCCGTCAACCTCCTGCGAAGCAGGCACAGGAAGGGCTCCACGCAGATGGTATACAATTGGCCGGACATGGGGCACCCCTGACGCACTCCTCTCCCAAATCGAAGGGGCGCCGTCAAGGACCCGTTAACTTTGACTAGACACTCTGCGGCGGCGTATAAAAGTCGGACCCGGGCCACGAAATGCGGCCCGAGTCCGAAAGCGCGCAGAGTCCCGAAAAGGTATTCGTGATCCACCCTGTCGAACGCCTTCTCCTGATCGAGGGAGAGAAAGGCGACCGACTGACCAGTCCTCTGGGAAAGATGGATCAGGTCCCGGACCAGGTGGATGTTGTCCTGGATGGACCGGCCCGGGACCGTGTAGGACTGGTCGGGGTGGATCATGTGGGCCAGCACGGAGCCCAGGCGGGTAGACATAGCCCGGGCAAAGATCTTATAATCCGTGCTGAGGAGGGAGACCGGACGCCAGTTTTTAAGCAGGCGGAGATCGCCCCTCTTCGGCAGCAGGACGATGACCGCCCTGCGCCACGAGAGGGGCATCTCCCCGGTCGCCAGGCTTTCCCCCAGGACCTGCGCGTAATCGTCCCCCAGGACGTCCCAGAACGCCCTGAGGAACTCCACGGTCAACCCATCCAGCCCTGGGGATTTGCCCCTCGAGAGCTGGTGGAGGGCGCCAGTCAGCTCCGCCAACATGAGCGGAGCCTCCAATCCTTCGGCGCCCTCCGGGCTGACCTGCGGCAGGTCCTCCCACAAAACTCTGCGCGCATCCTCGCTGGACGGATCCGGAGAGAACAACGCACTGTAATACGTCCGGACCAGGAGGCCCATTCCCTCCGGATCCGTGATGGAGGATCCGTCGTCGGCCAGCAGCTCGACGAGCTGCTTACGGACCCCCCGCCATTTTTCCAGCGAGTAGAAGAAGGGAGAGGCGCGGTCCAAATCTTCCAGGATCTGGATCCGCGACCTCACGTACGCGCCTCGGGACCCTATGAGCTGCAGGTTCCTCAGCGCGCCCTTCTTCTCTTTGTACGCCTGCCACAGGGCCGGGTCCACGACGGCATGACCGAGGCGGGATTCCAAGTCGAGCACCTCCCTCTCAAGGCGCCCGATCTCGGCTTCCCGCCTCTTGGTCGACCCCTTCGCGTACTCCTGACAGAAGACGCAGATGTGAGTCTTGCCCACTATCTTAAGGGCGGCACGGACGGACTGGATGATCAGCGCCAGATTCGACCAACGGTCGAGGGCCAGCTGAACTTTATTGCGGCAACCTCTGCAAGCCGCGAGGAAATCCCGGAGTTCCGCCGTGGGGATGAGAGGAGATTCGGTGGGAGGCACGAGGGACTCCACCACCTCACTGGCGATGGAATCAAGATCATCCTCCGTGCCCCGCACCGAATCCCCATCCTCCTCCGGGTCGTCACCGCCAGCGGCCGACACATCCACCACACACTGTGGGGCGGACGTCCCGGCCGCGCCAGCTGGTCCCGCCTCCGTCACGATCCCACCCCCAGGATCGATGGCGGAGGAGTCCTCTCTGGGTTCTATTGTGAAACTGGAGCCTGTAGGCACCAGCGGTTCAGGACCCCCCTCCACCTCCATCCCCAGGCCAATGACTGGTCCAGGGGAGACAGAAGTTCCGGACTCCGGGAAACCAGCCGGAGCCGAGACTGGAGGCGGCGAGAGGAGGCCATCTCCCGCTCCGCCAGCACCCACAGGCCCAGCAGATGGGGCAGCATTCTCAGTTATAACTGGGTCGGGTGTCTCCTGGTTGGTGGTGGACTCCGGCTGGGAGGCCCGACCCTCTGGGGCCTCGCCCTCCCCTTCATTCAGGACACCCGACCCAGTAGCAGTGGCGGAATGGGCGGTTTCCCCAGGCTCCCCCACCACAAGCAGGGCCCCACTTACTCCTTTAGGAGGGGCCTCACGTACCGGGGCCATCCCCTCCCCTCCATCCTGAGGAATAGGGAGCACCTGCCCGGACTTTGCAGCCTTGGTGGTGGCGGTAGGGGGCACCTGAGGACCAGAAACAGGAGGCAGCTCCCCTCCAACAGATGGGCCCTGCACCTCAGGGCCCTGTGTTATTTCTGTGGAGGGGTGCCTTCTCCTCTTTTTCGCACTTGGGCGCGGAGACTCAGAGACCTCCATGTCATCAGAGGCCTCCGCCTCCGCACCCTTTTTTCCTTTTTTAGTCACCCTGGGCCTGAGCCCAGCCCTGGGACAGGTGGATTCCATGGGAATGGGCTTTGGGCTGAGCTCAGGCTCGGGTTGAGTCAAAGTGTCCAGGGGACGCGCCTCACGATGTTTCTTTTTTCCCCGCGTCTTCCTTCCGCTCGGACGGACGCTCCCCTCCCCGCCAGAGGCTGTGAAAACCACAGCCTCCGGAACCGACTGAGCGGTGTCTGTTGGATGTGCGGGGGGAGTGGGAGGAGGTGCTGTGGAACCACTCTGGGCCGCCGAGGTGGAGCTGGCGGCCGGGAGGTTGGGGCAGTTCTTCCGAACATGCCCCACCCCCTTGCAGACGTGGCACCGCGCCCCGTCCGAGGTCCAAAAGACGCGGTAGGCCGTCCCCTGGAACTCCACATTAAATTGGCCCTCCGTGTCCTCCTCCCGCGCCAGCTGCATAAATAACTGGCGGCGGAAGGAGTAGACATGTTGGAGGCTGTGCTCCCGAAGACCAAGCCGGACTGGGGTGATCCCCGACCTCACCTCCCCCAGATGGTGCAGGTGGGGGAGGAGGAGCTCACTGGGAATGAAGGGTGGGACGTTGGACAACATTATCCGATGCGCAGTGGCCCCCAGAGGGTCCACTGGCAGGAAGGTCCCCCCCACAGTAAGCCCTTTACTCAGCGCCAGGGACACCGCCCGCTCGGTCTTCAAAAAGAACACAGCCTTCCCATACATCTTTGAGGCCGCAACAATGGCCGAGGGGCCGACAACCACGGCCATTGCCTTAACGCAGGCCTCAATAGACATGTTGGGGTGGGGATAGCTCTTCACCCCATGGCTGCATGTCAATAATTTAAAGGGTGACGGGGCCACGTGGGCAGCCACAGAAGCTGCAGCTGCGTAGGTAGTAGAGGGCCCCGCCACCGGTGATGAAGGGCTTGCCATGGGTCCAAGAGCTAAACCCACCCCAAATTGTGGACTTGCACACCAAATATCAGCGATTTAACTGAAAATATTGAATGTGTAGTAAAGACAAACAAACAAACAACAGATTAGTGGAGAGGCTGAGGTAAGAGAGGAGAGGCAAAGGCAGGCTGGAAGGGATGACTTGCTTTCTGGAGGTGGTGCTCACAGTACACTTAAAACAGTCTTTGAACTTGGTCTTCCGGTCTACTGGTTGGGGGAGTCGTCTTCACCTGGGTCAGCTGAAGCCGCCCAGGCACTATCTATCCCCTTCCGTCTGTTTAGCTGGGCAGCTTCAGCTGACCCAGGCTTGGCAATTGGGGTGGGGAGGGAGCTTCCCTGTGTGCTTTTGCAGCAGCACAGATTCCTGTTGAATTGGCAGCCCCACCCCTTGTTGTTCCAGCCACTTGTTCCTCCCCCAACAGTCCAAAGTAAATTACTGGTGTTCAGCACCCACCTCCAGACAAAGCCTTGTTTCCAACAAAAAAAGAATGTCACTTTCTTCTCTTTTAAAGGTGATTGTTGTTGGAGTTTTCCTCTGCTTGTTTGTAGAAGCTCTCCCTTGCTCAGTGTAGCTCCTCTCTCCACCTCTGCAACCTCCAACTGCCACCAGCACTGTCAGCTGCACCTCGTTGATGCACTCAGGCTCCCAAATCAGTGGGCAGCCAATCCCAGTGCTGTACCTGTCCTGGGAGTGTTTGATGGGGGACAGTGAAGAGGGAGCTTTACTCTGTATCTAACCCCCGTACTGTACCTGTCCTGGGGAGTGTTTGATGGGGGACAGTGTAGAGGGAGCTTTACTCTGTATCTAACCCCCGTACTGTACCTGTCCTGGGAGTGTTTGATGGGGGACAGTGTAGAGGGAGCTTTACTCTGTATCTAACCCCCGTACTGTACCTGTCCTGGGAGTGTTTGATGGGGAACAGTGTAGAGGGAGCTTTACTCTGTATCTAACCCCCGTACTGTACCTGTCCTGGGAGTGTTTGATGGGGGACAGTGTAGAGGGAGCTTTACTCTGTATCTAACCCCCGTACTGTACCTGTCCTGGGAGTGTTTGATGGGGGACAGTGTAGAGGGAGCTTTACTCTGTATCTAACCTCCGTACTGTACCTGTCCTGGGAGTGTTTGATGGGGACAGTGTAGAGGGAGCTTTACTCTGTATCTAACCCCGTACTGTACCTGTCCTGGGAGTGTTTGATGGGGGACAGTGTAGAGGGAGCTTTACTCTGTATCTAACCCCCGTACTGTACCTGCCCTGGGAGTGTTTGATGGGGGACAGTGTAGAGGGAGCTTTACTCTGTATCTAACCCCCGTACTGTACCTGTCCTGGGAGTGTTTAATGGGGACAGTGTAGAGGGAGCTTTACTCTGTATCTAACCCCCGTACTGTACCTGTCCTGGGGAGTGTTTGATGGGGGACAGTGTAGAGGGAGCTTTACTCTGTATCTAACCCCCGTACTGTACCTGTCCTGGGAGTGTTTGATGGGGACAGTGTAGAGGGAGCTTTACTCTGTATCTAACCCTCGTACTGTACCTGTCCTGGGAGTGTTTGATGGGGACAGTGTAGAGGGAGCTTTACTCTGTATCTAACCCCCGTACTGTACCTGTCCTGGGAGTGTTTGATGGGGGACAGTGTAGAGGGAAAGTAAAGCTCCCTCTCCACTGTCCCCATCCCTCATTGCCCCTTGAGAAGGTGGTGGTGAGCTGCCATCTTGAACCGCTGCAGTCCGTGTGGGGTCGGTACACCCACAGCACGGTGAGGAAGGGAGTTCCAGGATTTTGACCCAGCGACAGTGAAGGAACGGCGATATAGTTCCAAATCAGGATGGTGTGTGACTTGGAGGGGAACTTGCAGGTGGTGGTGTTCCCATGCATCTGCTGCCCTTGTCCTTCTAGTTGGTGGAGGTCGCGGGTTTGGGCGGCGCTGTCGAAGGAGCCTTGGTGCGTTGCTGCAGTGCATCTTGTAGATGGTACACACTGCTGTCACTGTGCGTCGGTGGTGGAGGGAGGGATGTTTGTGGATGGGGTGCCAATCAAGCAGGCTGCTTTGTCCTGGATGGTGTCGAGCTTCCTGAGTGTTGTTGGAGCTGCACCCATCCAGGCAAGTGGAGAGTATTCCATCACACTCCTGACTTGTGCCTTGTCGATGGTGGACAGGCTTTGGGGAGTCAGGAGGTGAGTTACTCACTGCAGAATTCCCAGCCTCTGACCTGCTCTTGTAGCCACGTTATTTATATGGCTGGTCCAGTTCAGTTTCTGGTCAATGGTAACCCCCAGGATGTTGATAGTGGGGGATTCAGAGATGGTAATGCCATTGAATGTCAAGGGGAGATGGTTAGACTCTCTCTTGTTGGAGATGGTCATTGCCTGGCACTTGTTTGGCGCTAATGTTACTTGCCACTTATCAGCCCAAGCCTGGATATTGTCCAGGTCTTGCTGCATTTCTACACGGACTGCTTCAGTATCTGAGGAGTCACGAATGGTGCCGAACATTGTGCAATCATCAGGGAACATCCCCACTTCTGACCTTCTGATTGAAGGAAGGTCATTGATGAAGCAGCTGGAGATGGAAGTAGCAAGCATCGCGAATTGAAAACGGGGTTAAGGGAGTAAACGAATAAAGAGAGGAGATAACGGCGAGCATTCCGTCCCCTTTTCTACCGCTCAACGGCTGCACGGTTGCAGTGCTGTCTGCATGCCTGAAGCTTGCCGACTGTGGCGGGCATCACATTTTTTTTTGGAAAACATTCTGAAAGCAGAGACAGTCAATGCAAAACACCACGCAAAAACCGCCAGGCTTGCCGTCATTGTTTCTGTGACTTGAATCGACAAAATAAATTGTACACGAGTTGCAATTTCAGACACTCAAAGGGAAACTTTAGCTAACGATTAAGGGGATATGTAAAATATTTTTCGGGATAGTGGGAAATGATACCCAGCCCCGGGTATGTCTTTTTCTGCATCTTTTGTGCCCCCTTTCAGGGTGTTATATTGACAGGACCTCATTGCCCCCTCAATACAAAATGTCCAATCGAATGTCGCGTTCTTTGTCCAAACCACGGGGTAAAAGCCCACCCCAACGTTAGCTCCTACTGCCTGGAGCTTCTCGAGCCTACCCGCACGCCTTCCGTCGCTGATCGATCGGGGCCTTTACAACCTCTTCCATCCCCTCGTTCTACCCTGTTTGCCACGATCAGTTCCACAACCCGCTCCGAGGAACCAGGGGCTTCATTCTGTGTTTTCTGTCAGGGCTTGCTGCTGCCCGGGGGCCTTGTACGTATCCATTAGTTTTTAATTTTATGCTTTTGGCCGTGCAAAGGATGCTGGTACACCCCCCCCCGGTGACAGTAAATTGTCCAGCGGTAATCTGTAATCTTACACTCCTCACTTTCCCTTCTCCAACTGCTCATGTGACACAAACATGAACTCAATGGTCAGGAACGCCAGTCCCCGTGGAGATTAACTGTTGGAACGGAGCCAGTTGGTTTAAAGATCACACCCACTCCTTCAAACACACAACTCCAAGTTAGACGCTGACTGCAACTCGCGAGGTAACAGTTCATCTCTCTCCCTCTCTCCCTCCCTCCCTCCCTCTCCCTCTCCCTCTTCCTCTTCCCCTCTCTCATACCGACTACAATGGAGTTTGGACCTTTACTGTTGGAAGTTTGTGAGTCAGTATCTGACCCGATATGGGATAGTCTAACACAGCGAGATGTGGGAGCTCGGATAGATTACCAGCCAGGTGTTTACAGACAATTCAGAACTTCCTTGGATACTGCATGGGAGTGAGGGAGACGAGAGCCTCTCAGTCACTGTGGGTGAGGGTCAGTGGGGAGTGAGGGAGACGGGAGCCTCTCGGTCACTGTGAGGGAGGGTCAGTGGGGAGTGAGGGAGACGGGAGGCTCTCGGACACTGTGGGTGAGGGTCAGTGGGGAGTGAGGGAGACGAGAGCCTCTCAGTCACTGTGGGTGAGGGTCAGTGGGGAGTGAGGGAGACGGGATCCTCTCGGTCACTGTGAGGGAGGGTCAGTAGATATTTGAAGTGAATTAACATGTGGATCCCCATTTACAGGAGATTTGGAAGATGGCGCTGAATTATCACCCTGAGATTGAGGATGTTAAACCTGGGAGGCCGCAGCTAAAACATGTCCAAGGTGTGGCTTTCCCTGATTGGGTGGCTGATAACTGGCAGCAGGTACAACAGTTCCAGGCGAAACCGGGAGACCTTCTCATAGCAACATATCCTAAAGCAGGTGAGTGAGTGAGGGAGAGGGCCAAGGCCCCACGGTGCAGGGAGAGGGCCCAGGCCCCGGGGGGCAGGGAGAGGGCCCAGGCCCCACGGTGCAGGGAGAGGGCCCAGGCCCCGCGGCACAGGGATAGGGCCCAGGCCCCACCGTGCAGGGAGAGGGCCCAGGGCCCCACGGTGCAGGGAGAGGGCCCAGGCCCCGTGGTGCAGGGACAGGGCCCGGGCCCCACGGTGCAGGAAGAGGGCCCGGGCCCCACGGTGCAGGGAGAGGGCCCGGGCCCCACGGTGCAGGGAGAGGGCCCGGGCCCCACCGTGCAGGGAGAGGGCCCGGGCCCCACCGTGCAGGGAGAGGGCCCGGGCCCCCTGGTGCATTGAGAGGGCCCAGGCCCCGCGGTGCAGGGAGGGGGCCCAGGCCCCGGGGGGCAGGGAGAGGGCCCAGGCCCCGCGGCACAGGGAGAGGGCCCAGGCCCCCTGGTGCATTGAGAGGGCCCGGGCCCCCTGGTGCATTGAGAGGGCCCAGGCCCCGGGGGGCAGGGAGAGGGCCCAGGCCCCACGGTGCAGGGAGAGGGCACAGGCCCCACGGTGCAGGGAGAGGGCACAGGCCCCACGGTGCAGGGAGAGTGCCCGGGCACCACCGTGCAGGGAGAGGAACCAGGCCCCGTGGTGCAGGGAGAGGAACCAGGCCCCGTGGTGCAGGGAGAGGGCCCTGGCCCCACGGTGCAGGGAGAGGGCCCAGGCCCCATGGTGCAGGGAGAGGGCCTTGGCCCCATGGTGCATTGAGAGGGCCCGGGTCCCACGGTGCAGGGAGAGTGCCCAGGCCCCGCGGTGCAGGGAGAGGAACCAGGCCCCGTGGTGCAGGGAGAGGGCCCTGGCCCCACGGTGCAGGGAGAGGGCCCAGGCCTCACGGTGCAGGGAGAGGGCCAAGGCCTTATGGTGCAGGGAGAGGGCCCAGGCCCCACGGTAAAGGGAGCGGGCCCAGGCCCCACTGTGCAGGGAGAGGGCCCAGGCCTCACGGTGCAGGGAGAGGGCCCAAGCCCCACCGTGTCGGGGGAGGGCCCAGTCCCCGCGGTGTCTTTCTGTCTCTGTCTCTCTCTCTCTGTCTGTCTCTCTCTCTCTCTCGCTGTCTCTTTCTCTCTCTCTCTCACTGTCTCTTTCTCTCTCTCTCTCACTGTCTCTTTCTCTCTATCTGTCTCTCCGTTTCTTTCTCGCTATCCGTCTCTCTCTCTCCCCGTGTCTCTCTCTCTCCGTGTCTCTCTCTCTCCGTGTCTCCGTCTCTCTCTGTCTGTGTGTGTCTCTCTCTCTCTCCGTCTCTCTCTCTCTGTCCCTCTCTGTCCCTCTCTCTCTGTCCCCCTCTCTCTCTCTCTGTCCCTCTCTCTCTCTCTCTCTGTCCCTCTCTCTCTCTCTCTCTGTCCCTCTCTCTCTCTCTCTCTCTGTCCCTCTCTCTCGCTGTGTCTGTCTGTCTGTCTCTCGTGCTCGTTCTCTGTTTCTCTCTTTGAGCTTGTCTGCCGGGATCTCTCTCCCCTGTCATCTCTCTCCTGTGAGTTCTCTCCCCTGTGAACTCTCTCTCCCTTGTCATCTCTCTCTCCCCTGTCATCTCTCTCTCCCCTGTCATCTCTCTCTCCCCTGTCATCTCTCTCCTCTGTGATCTTCCCTTGTCATCTCTTTCTCTCCCCTGTGATTTCTCTCCCCTGTGAACTCTCTCTCCCCTGTGAACTCTCTCTCCCCTGTGAACTCTCTCTCCCCTGTCATCTCTCCCTCCCCCCGTGATCTCTCTCCGCCCCCTGATCTCTCCGCCCCCTGATCTCTCCGCCCCCTGATCTCTCCGCCCCCTGATCTCTCCGCCCCCTGATCTCTCCGCCCCCTGCGATCTCTCTCCCCCTCTGATCTCTCTCCACCTCTGATCTCTCTCCCCTCTGATCTCTCTCCCCCTCTGATCTCTCTCTCCCTGCGATCTCTCTCTCCCTGCGATCTCTCTCTCCCTGCGATCTCTCTCTCCCTGCGATCTCTCTTCCCCTGCGATCTCTCTCCCCTGCGATCTCTCTCCCCTGCGATCTCTCTCCCTGCGATCTCTCTCCCTGCGATCTCTCTCCTGCGATCTCTCTCCCTGCGATCTCTCTCCCTGCGATCCTCTCCCTGCGATCCCTCTCCCTGCGATCCCTCTCCCTCTGATCCCTCTCCCTCTGATCTCTCTCCCCTGCGATCTCTCTCCCCTGCGATCTCTCTCCCCTGCGATCTCTCTCCATGCGATCCCTCTCCCTGCGATCCCTCTCCCTGCGATCCCTCTCCCTCTCGATCCCTCTCCCTCTGATCCCTCTCCCTCTGATCCCTCTCCCCCGCGATCTCTCTCCCCCGCGATCTCTCTCCCCCGCGATCTCTCTCCCCCGCGATCTCTCTCCCCCGCGATCTCTCTCCCCCGCGATCTCTCTCCCCCGCGATCTCTCTCCCCCGCGATCTCTCTCCCCCGCGATCTCTCTCTCCCTCTGATCTCTCTCTCCCTCTGATCTCTCTCTCCCTCTGATCTCTCTCTCCCTCTGATCTCTCTCTCCCTCTGATCTCTCTCTCCCTGCGATCTCTCTCTCCCTGCGATCTCTCTCTCCCTCTGATCTCTCTCTCCCTGTGATCTCTCTCTCCCTGTGATCTCTCTCTCCCTGTGATCTCTCTCTCCCTGTGATCTCTCTCTCCTGCGATCTCTCTCTCCTGCGATCTCTCTCTCCCTGTGATCTCTCTCTCCCTGTGATCTCTCTCTCCCTGTGATCTCTCTCTCCCTGTGATCTCTCTCTCCCTGTGATCTCTCTCTCTCCTGTGATCTCTCTCTCCCCTGTGATCTCTCTCTCCCCGCGATCTCTCTCCCCCGCGATCTCTCTCCCCCGCGATCTCTCTCCCCCGCGATCTCTCTCCCCCGCGATCTCTCTCCCCCGCGATCTCTCTCTCCTCTGATCTCTCTCTCCCTCTGATCTCTCTCTCCCTCTGATCTCTCTCTCCCTCTGATCTCTCTCTCCCTCTGATCTCTCTCTCCCTCTGATCTCTCTCTCCCTCTGATCTCTCTCTCCCTGCGATCTCTCTCTCCCTCTGATCTCTCTCTCCCTCTGATCTCTCTCTCCCTCTGATCTCTCTCTCCCTGCGATCTCTCTCTCCCTGCGATCTCTCTCTCCCTGCGATCTCTCTCTCCCTGCGATCTCTCTCTCCCTGTGATCTCTCTCTCCCTGCGATCTCTCTCTCCCTGTGATCTCTCTCTCCCTGTGATCTCTCTCTCCCTGTGATCTCTCTCTCCCTGTGATCTCTCTCTCCCTGTGATCTCTCTCTCTCCTGTGATCTCTCTCTCTCCTGCGATCTCTCTCTCCCTGTGATCTCTCTCCCTCTGATCTCTCTCTCCCTCTGATCTCTCTCTCCCTCTGATCTCTCTCTCCCTCTGATCTCTCTCTCCCTCTGATCTCTCTCTCTCCCTGCGATCTCTCTCCCTGCGATCTCTCTCCCTGCGATCTCTCTCTCCCTGCGATCTCTCTCTCCCTGCGATCTCTCTCTCCCTGCGATCTCTCTCCCTGCGATCTCTCTCCCTGCGATCTCTCTCCCTGCGATCTCTCTCCCCTGCGATCTCTCTCTCCCTGCGATCTCTCTCTCCCTGCGATCTCTCTCTCCCTGCGATCTCTCTCTCCCTGCGATCTCTCTCTCCCTGCGATCTCTCTCTCCCTGCGATCTCTCTCTCCCTGCGATCTCTCTCTCCCTGCGATCTCTCTCTCCCTGCGATCTCTCTCTCCCTGTGATCTCTCTCTCCCTGTGATCTCTCTCTCCCTCTGATCTCTCTCTCCCTGCGATCTCTCTCTCCCTGTGATCTCTCTCTCCCTGCGATCTCTCTCTCCTGTGATCTCTCTCTCCCTGCGATCTCTCTCTCCCTGTGATCTCTCTCTCCCTGTGATCTCTCTCTCCCTGTGATCTCTCTCTCCCTGTGATCTCTCTCTCCCTGTGATCTCTCTCTCCCTGTGATCTCTCTCTCCCTGTGATCTCTCTCTCCCTGTGATCTCTCTCTCCCTGTGATCTCTCTCTCCCTGTGATCTCTCTCTCCCTGTGATCTCTCTCTCTGATCTCTCTCTCCCTGCGATCTCTCTCTCCCTGTGATCTCTCTCTCTGATCTCTCTCTCCCTGTGATCTCTCTCTCCCTGTGATCTCTCTCTCCCTGTGATCTCTCTCTCCCTGTGATCTCTCTCTCCCTGTGATCTCTCTCTCCCTGTGATCTCTCTCTCCCTGTGATCTCTCTCTCCCTGCGATCTCTCTCTCCCTGTGATCTCTCTCTCTGATCTCTCTCTCCCTGTGATCTCTCTCTCCCTGTGATCTCTCTCTCCCTGTGATCTCTCTCTCCCTGTGATCTCTCTCTCCTGCGATCTCTCTCTCCCTGCGATCTCTCTCTCCCTGCGATCTCTCTCTCTCCCTGTGATCTCTCTCTCCCTGTGATCTCTCTCTCCCTGTGATCTCTCTCTCCCTGTGATCTCTCTCTCTCTCTCTCTCCCTGTGATCTCTCTCTCCCTCTGATCTCTCTCTCCCTGTGATCTCTCTCTCCCTGTGATCTCTCTCTCCCTGTGATCTCTCTCTCCCTGTGATCTCTCTCTCCCTGTGATCTCTCTCTCTCTCTCTCTCTCTCTCTCCCTGTGATCTCTCTCTCCCTCTGATCTCTCTCTCCCTCTGATCTCTCTCTCCCTCTGATCTCTCTCTCCCTCTGATCTCTCTCTCCCTCTGATCTCTCTCTCTCCCTGTGATCTCTCTCTCCCTCTGATCTCTCTCTCTCTCTCTCTCTCTCCCTGTGATCTCTCTCTCCCTCTGATCTCTCTCTCTCTCTCTCTCCCTGTGATCTCTCTCTCCCTCTGATCTCTCTCTCCCTGTGATCTCTCTCTCCCTGTGATCTCTCTCTCCCTGTGATCTCTCTCTCCCTGTGATCTCTCTCTCTCCCTGTGATCTCTCTCTCTCCCTGTGATCTCTCTCTCCCTGTGATCTCTCTCTCCCTCTGATCTCTCTCTCCCTCTGATCTCTCTCTCCCTCTGATCTCTCTCTCCCTCTGATCTCTCTCTCCCTCTGATCTCTCTCCTGTGATCTCTCTCTCCCTGTGATCTCTCTCTCTCTGATCTCTCTCTCCCTCTGATCTCTCTCTCCCTCTGATCTCTCTCTCCCTCTGATCTCTCTCTCCCTCTGATCTCTCTCTCCCTCTGATCTCTCTCTCCCTCTGATCTCTCTCTCCCTCTGATCTCTCTCTCCCTCTGATCTCTCTCTCCCTCTGATCTCTCTCTCCCTCTGATCTCTCTCTCCCTCTCTCTCCCTGTGATCTCTCTCTCCCTGTGATCTCTCTCTCTCTGATCTCTCTCTCCCTGTGATCTCTCTCTCTCCCTGTGATCTCTCTCTCCCTCTGATCTCTCTCTCCCTGTGATCTCTCTCTCTCTGATCTCTCTCTCCCTGTGATCTCTCTCTCCCTGTGATCTCTCTCTCCCTGTGATCTCTCTCTCCCTCTGATCTCTCTCTCCCTGTGATCTCTCTCTCCCTGTGATCTCTCTCCCTGTGATCTCTCTCTCCCTGTGATCTCTCTCTCTCTGATCTCTCTCTCCCTGTGATCTCTCTCTCCCTGTGATCTCTCTCTCTCTCTGATCTCTCTCTCCCTGTGATCTCTCTCTCTCTGATCTCTCTCTCCCTGTGATCTCTCTCTCTGATCTCTCTCTCCCTGTGATCTCTCTCTCCCTGTGATTTCTCTCTCCCTGCGATCTCTCTCTCCCTGTGATCTCTCTCTCCCTGTGATCTCTCTCTCTCCTGTGATCTCTCTCTCCCTCTGATCTCTCTCTCCCTGTGATCTCTCTCTCTCCTGTGATCTCTCTCTCCCTCTGATCTCTCTCTCTCTGTGATCTCTCTCCCTGTGATCTCTCTCTCTCTCTCTCCCTGTGATCTCTCTCTCCCTGTGATCTCTCTCTCCCTGTGATCTCTCTCTCCCTGTGATCTCTCTCTCTCTCTCTCCCTGTGATCTCTCTCTCCCTCTGATCTCTCTCTCCCTGTGATCTCTCTCTCTCTCTCTCCCTGTGATCTCTCTCTCCCTGTGATCTCTCTCTCCCTGTGATCTCTCTCTCTCCTGTGATCTCTCTCTCCCTGTGATCTCTCTCTCTCTCTCTCCCTGTGATCTCTCTCTCCCTGTGATCTCTCTCTCCCTCTGATCTCTCTCTCCCTGTGATCTCTCTCTCCCTGTGATCTCTCTCTCCCTGTGATCTCTCTCTCCCTGTGATCTCTCTCTCTCTCTCTCCCTGTGATCTCTCTCTCCCTGTGATCTCTCTCTCCCTCTGATCTCTCTCTCCCTCTGATCTCTCTCTCCCTGTGATCTCTCTCTCCCTGTGATCTCTCTCTCCCTCTGATCTCTCTCTCCCTCTGATCTCTCTCTCCCTCTGATCTCTCTCTCCCTCTGATCTCTCTCTCCCTCTGATCTCTCTCTCCCTGTGATCTCTCTCTCCCTGTGATCTCTCTCTCCCTCTGATCTCTCTCTCTCTCTCTCTCCCTGTGATCTCTCTCTCCCTGTGATCTCTCTCTCCCTGTGATCTCTCTCTCTCTCTCTCCCTGTGATCTCTCTCTCCCTGTGATCTCTCTCTCTCTCTCTCTCCCTGTGATCTCTCTCTCCCTGTGATCTCTCTCTCTCTCTCTCCCTGTGATCTCTCTCTCCCTGTGATCTCTCTCTCCCTGTGATCTCTCTCTCCCTGCGATCTCTCTCTCCCTGCGATCTCTCTCTCCCTGCGATCTCTCTCTCCCTGCGATCTCTCTCTCCCCTGCGATCTCTCTCTCCCTGTGATCTCTCTCTCACTGTGATCTCTCTCTCTCTGATCTCTCTCTCTCCTGTGATCTCTCTCTCTCTCTCTCCCTGTGATCTCTCTCTCCCTGTGATCTCTCTCTCCCTCTGATCTCTCTCTCCTCTGATCTCTCTCTCCCTCTGATCTCTCTCTCCCTCTGATCTCTCTCTCCCTCTGATCTCTCTCTCCCTGTGATCTCTCTCTCCCTCTGATCTCTCTCTCCCTCTGATCTCTCTCTCCCTGTGATCTCTCTCTCCCTCTGATCTCTCTCTCCCTCTGATCTCTCTCTCCCTGTGATCTCTCTCTCCCTGTGATCTCTCTCTCCCTGTGATCTCTCTCTCTCTCTCTCCCTGTGATCTCTCTCTCCCTGTGATCTCTCTCTCTCTCTCTCCCTGTGATCTCTCTCTCCCTGTGATCTCTCTCTCTCTCTCTCCCTGTGATCTCTCTCTCCCTGTGATCTCTCTCTCCCTGTGATCTCTCTCTCCCTGTGATCTCTCTCTCTCTCTCTCCCTGTGATCTCTCTCTCCCTGTGATCTCTCTCTCTCCCTGTGATCTCTCTCTCCCTCTGATCTCTCTCTCCCTCTGATCTCTCTCTCCCTCTGTTCTCTCTCTCCCTCTGATCTCTCTCTCCCTGCGATCTCTCTCTCCCTGTGATCTCTCTCTCCCTGTGATCTCTCTCTCTCTCTGATCTCTCTCTGATCTCTCTCTCCCTGTGATCTCTCTCTCCCTGTGATCTCTCTCTCCCTGTGATCTCTCTCTCTCTGATCTCTCTCCCTGTGATCTCTCTCTCTCTCTGATCTCTCTCTCTCTCTCTCTACAGGCACCACTTGGATACAGCAGATTGTGGATTTTATTAATTGTAACGGTGATGTGGAGATGTGTAACCGAGCCCCCCATCCACCATCGGATTCCATTCCTCGAATTCTTTGCCTATGGCTCATCCGGTGAGAATCTTCAACAAATTAAACCTTTGGTGACCCGTACCCCGGGGAGAGTCGGTGCTCATGGGGGAACCATACCCCGGGGAGAGTCAGTGCTCATGGGGGATCCGTACCCCGGGGAGAGTCGGTGCTCGTGGGGGACCCGTACCCAGGGGAGAGTCGGTGTCTGTGGGGGACCCGTACCCAGGGGAGAGTCGGTGTCTGTGGGGGACCCGTACCCCGGGGAGAGTCAGTGCACATGGGGGAACCATACCCCGGGGAGAGTCAGTGCTCATGGGGGATCCGTACCCCGGGGAGAGTCGGTGCTCGTGGGGGAACTGTACCCTGGGGAGAGTCGGTGTCCGTGGGGGACCCGTACCCAGGGGAGAGTCGGTGTCTGTGGGGGACCCGTACCCCGGGGAGAGTGAGTGCTCGTGGGGGAACTGTACCCTGGGGAGAGTCGGTGTCGGTGGGGGACCCGTACCCCGGGGGAGAGTCGGTGTCCGAGGTGGGGCCCCTACCCCGGGGAGAGTCGGTGTCCGAGGTGGGGCCCCTACCCCGGGGAGAGTCGGTGTCCGAAGGGGGGCCCCTACCCCGGGGAGAGTCAGGTGTCGGTGGGGGACCCGTACCCCGGGGGAGAGTCGGTGTCCGAGGTGGGGCCCCTACCCCGGGGAGAGTCGGTGTCCGAAGGGGGGCCCCCTACCCCGGGGGAGAGTCGGTGTCCGAGGTGGGACCCCTACCCCGGGGAGAGTCGGTGTCGGTGGGGGGACCCGTACCCCGGGGGAGAGTCGGTGTCCGAGGTGGGGCCCCCTACCCCGGGGAGAGTGGGAAATACTATTGGATGGTAAAATATGAACAGGATTCTTGCACTGTAACACTGGGAGCTCGTAACATCTCCATCTCATTTCAGGTCTTGAACAGATTGAGAAACTGTCGTCTCCCAGGATGATTAAGACCCACCTCCCCATTCAATTCATCCCGAAATCCGTCTGGGAACAGGACTGCAAGGTACAGGACCCGACAGACTCCTCTTTGACCAGCTCCCCCACCCCCGGGCTAACCCTTCATCCCTCCCCCCTTCACCGTGTTCAACTCCACACCCCTCGCACCATCTCCAACACTAACTCATTCGTTCCCTCAGCCTCCAAACTGAGGGACTCCCTCCCCCTCTCCCCTCAGTCTCTGAACTGTCGGACTCCTCACTACAATTATACAGGGCATTGGTGAGACCACACCTGGAGTACTGAGTCCAGTTTTGTCTCCTTACCTAAGGAAGGATATAGTTGTCCGAGAGGGATTGTAACGAAGGTTCACTAGACTGGTTCCTGGGATGAGGGGATTGGCCTGTGAGGAGAGATCGAGTCGAACGGGCCGATATTCCCTGGAGTTTAGAAGAATTTTAAAGGTAGGGCCTCCTCCATTATGGGAGGGATATCAGAGTGTGTAAAGGGGCTACACTGGGATTAGGAATGGGAGGACAGAGATGGGGCGGGGGGGGCAGAGGGAGATCCTATCATTTGGTGGGTATGCCCGGCATGGAAAAGACAGCGGGAATTCACTCATGGGATCTTCTCCTCCCTGTTTCCAGGTGATAACGGTTGCTCGGAATGCAAAGGACAACCTCGTTTCTTACTTTCACTTCCATCGGATGGACCGGGTGATGCCTGAGCCCGGAGGCTGGCAGGAATTCCTGCAAATGTTCAAGGATGGACAAGGTGGGATTTAAACTCCTGACACAAACTGTCACTGAACAGAGCAGGTACAGTACGGGGGTTAGATACAGAGTAAAGATCCCTCTACACTGTCCCCATCAAACACTCCCAGGACAGGTACAGTACGGGGGTTAGATACAGAGTAAAGATCCCTCTACACTGTCCCCATCAAACACTCCCCAGGACAGGTACAGTACGGGGGTTAGATACAGAGTAAAGCTCCCTCTACACTGTCCCCCATCAAACACTCCAGGACAGGTACAGTACGGGGGTTAGATACAGAGTAAAGCTCCCTCTACACTGTCCCCATCAAACACTCCCAGGACAGGTACAGTACGGGGGTTAGATACAGAGTAAAGCTCCCTCTACACTGTCCCCCCATCAAACACTCCCAGGACAGGTACAGTACGGGGGTTAGATACAGAGTAAAGCTCCCTCTACACTGTCCCCATCAAACACTCCCAGGACAGGTACAGTACGGGGGTTAGATACAGAGTAAAGCTCCCTCTACACTGTCCCCATCAAACACTCCCAGGACAGGTACAGTACGGGGTTAGATACAGAGTAAATCTCCCTCTACACTGTCCCCATCAAACACTCCAGGACAGGTACAGTCTACGGGGGTTAGATACAGAGTAAAGCTCCCTCTACACTGTCCCCATCAAACACTCCCAGGACAGGTACAGTACGGGGGTTAGATACAGAGTAAAGCTCCCTCTACACTGTCCCCATCAAACACTCCCAGGACAGGTACAGTACGGGGTTAGATACAGAGTAAATCTCCCTCTACACTGTCCCCATCAAACACTCCCAGGACAGGTAC